>NC_142594.1:30741614-30994114 GCF_965207765.1 Zootoca vivipara
GCATGGCAAATGGCCAGGGCTGAAGAGAACTGTAGTCTAGGGTTGTAGTCAACTTTGTGTCCTGAATTTTACATGTAGAAATATGGCAGCCCTACCGTAGTCCAGCAACATCTGGAGGGTCAAAGGTGCTCCACACCTCTGAGAAACAAAGAAATCTTAAGGGGGAAAGCAAACAAATCCTAAGGGGGAAAACCATCCAAAACCATCCCAAGGAGGACTGGGCATGCTCAGTAGGTCTGGAATGATTAATAGTCAATTGAAAGGGAAAATGGAGTTGGTGAGGAAAGTGAGTGGCATGCCCTGCTTGGGACCCTGTGAAGGACCCTCCTGTTGGAAAGAGGGTGCACCGTAACATTTTGTTGCAGGCCCACTTGTTTACCCTTGAATTCATCTCTCTAAAGTGATGTCTCAACATCACCAGCAAAGTGGGCAGGGAGAGAGAAGAGATGGGAAGCAGACCACTTTTGAACTGAATTGGTCAACTTCCACTTAGTTCATCCTCTGATATTTTCAAACACTTCATTCAGTATTTCTTATTAGAAAAGGAGAAACATGTTTCCCTTTTCAGTTTGCGAGAGCCTCTGTTATTTTTCTGCTTACTTCATTCATTTCTTGTAATGGTGAAACCCCTGAGGCCAAGAACAGAGTGATTCATTTGTACATGGGCTACAAAGATTTAACAGACTGATTTTTTCCTCTCTTTTTTTGGTATGCTTAATTGGGACTGTTCTCAAAGCTGAGTCATAAATCTAAGGGCGGCTTGAGCATGCTACAATATTCCTATATAGAAGGTGCTTCTGTGTTAAACCACGAGTAGATTGTATCACATGATATTTACACACTTACTGGCACAGGTCAAACGCAACAACCTGCAGTCAGTGAACTGTAGCTTCTTGGACCAAGTTCAATAAACATTGTGCTCCCATATTACCTCCTCCTTCCTAACTTTTCCTTCTTTCACAGAGTGTAATGGAAAAGTACCACGGTTTGTTAAACCATGGTTTCCTGTTCCATCAGCTGTGGCCTGCTCTGAATTGAGATATTTTTTTAAAAAAAAACCCTAACAACTTAGTATGGAGGTTCATTAGTTTACCAATGCCGGGATGCTTGTGTAATCAACAGCACTGCTTTGTTAACTATACAGTAATGGTTTTACGTACATTTCTAGCTTAAATGTACAGGTTACAATCCAACACGTTTGTATTTTTCTTCCCTCTCACCTCATTGCATGCAACCATCCCCTCCGCAACCATGTGTGTTATTCATATACGCACCAATTTAGGAATTTCATAGTGGATTAACAATCAATTCCTCTGCACAGGGAGCTCTGAGAATTATAGCTCCAGAAGGAGAATAGGGAACGCCTAACAACTCTCACCCCCCTTAGCAAACTGCAGCTCCCAGAATTGCGTGAGGGGAGCCATGACAGTTTAAAGTAGTATCACAACACTTTAAATGTGTGATGTGAATGTGGCCTCAAATGTGAGGCAGCTTTCTATGTTCCATTCTGGAGGCGACCTTGAAAAGTGAAGATGAAGAACAATTGGGAAGGAAGGCTGTGAGGAAGGTGGGCATCTGTGTGGCCCATTGCTATTAAAACCAGACCAGACCATTCTCCTCTTTATTTGTGCTGTGGCAGTTCCACCTTCAAACCCACAGAACTGTCAACGGCACAGCTGCTTTGCCTCTGGCTTTATCTAGAAGGATATTTCTTCTGATAATGGCATTTACGCTATTGCTAATGTTTCAGACGTAAACTCCTTCCCTTCCTCCCCCCCCCGCCCCGAACCCCCCCCCCATCTTTTCAATCTTGCTTCCCCTCGGTTCTTTCTAAACTTCCCAGTGGATGTTGATTAACATTGGGTGTTTTCAAATGGGCTTATTCAGTAAAATGCCAGCAGTTTACGTGGGCACAGCCATTTTCACAAATAGCAGATAATGTTCTAACAATTTAAAGCCACACTGAGACTGAGTTATTCAGAGCACACCCAGATCCTATAACACCTGTTTTGATTTCGCCAGTGACAATCTGACAGATGAGGGTTTGCAGGACCTTAAAAAAAAGTACTTTGTTCCCTCCACCCCTCTCTTTCCTAGTGACAGGCCAAAACGAGAAATATTGACTGGTGCTCTTGATGGGGTTAAATAAAATGAGATGTGAAGCCAAAGCTTGGTTTGGGCCATGTTTTTGAAAGTGTGTGGAGAGAGAGAGAGAGAGACTTGAATGACATCATGCGTTGCAAAGCCCCAACAGCCTCTGTTTGTCATCTCTGCTTAGGGCTAATTAATTTGCATACCTAATAACTCACTTCCAGCTATTGAAAAAAATGTGCATGATAAAATCAAGGCAACAGAAACCAAGACAAAAAACAAACCCCAAACCCTACACATTAAGCTGCTTATGATATAATTTAATTAGGACTCCACTGCACTTTCTCTCCCAGATTCCAAATTACAAGGGCTGAATTGCTTAGGTGCATTTTTCACATTGAGGTTCCAAAAAGTTTATTTTTACCTGGCAAATGATTTTAAAGCTGAGGAAAAGCAGGTCGGTTGTGGGGGGGAGAGGGCTGAGAGGAAGTAGGCACCCGGCTTGTTATCTGTGCGACTCCAGTGTACAAAAGAGCTGGTGTGAATTTCAAGACCTGGAGCTGCGTTAAATCAACCGAACTGTAGAAATGAGAAATGACATGGTTTACCCCAGTGGCCTTAGCTAAGGAGCGTATCTTTGAAACTGCTGTATCAGATTCTCATAACCTATTGGCTCCACTCAAGTCACATGTTTCATTGAGTTAGGAAGGAAGGAAGAAACTTATTAGTTTGCTCTTTCCTCTCATGACATATGGCCTTTTTTGGGGGGGGGGGAACCCCAACAACAACAAACGGCCGCAGTGAGATATTCCTCAAGCCACTGTTGCCTAAAGGGACTTCCTTTCTTGCATCCCAGAGAATGAAGTGTTTCATTGGTTGGAAATTAAGATAGGAACCATAACTAAAGGGGGTGTTCCTATGAGCCCTAGTGAGTCTATGCAATAGTTTTCAGCCTGCTCCTGCTGGGCTGCTGGGTTGTTGTTGTTTTTACAATAATAAAAGTAAAATTAAGGTGCTGTTTTTCTGCCTGGGGACTCAAGCTCTTCACCTGCCACCGGGGGGGGGGGGAGGCAGGTAAACCTGGAGGCTCCAGGTCATCCCTGAAAGTCTGATGTTTTAGACTACAACTTCCATCAACTCATCTGGGGCTGGTATGGGAGTTGTAGTCCAAAATATCTGGAGGGCACCAGGTTGGCAAAACATATTCATTGATTTTAAACCCTCTCTGAGTTGATGGACAGGCTACCAGCATTCAACTCCTCCATCACTAGAACGTAGGTTTTCTCCCCCCACTGTAATGTGCCCCCACTCTGCCCCGCATACACCCCCTCCTCTTCCCTCCTCGCCCCACTTGCTTTCAGAAACTGAGTTTTCTGAGATGGAGAGGATCATGAGAAATAATGGTGCTGTTTTTTTTTTAAAAAAAGGCAGTGATTGTCACTGAAACCGATATGTCTGTCCGATAACAAAAACTGTCATTGCCTCACATGGAACATGCACTCCAGGGAGCTGGAAGAACAAAGGCATCCTCAGTGAAGAGTTCTGGGCCATGCGCCTTCCTCTGATCCCTGTGGCACCAGTCCGAACCCACAAGCCACCCCCCGCCGCCTCCTCCACCCCTCGTACACCACTTGAACGGATAAATAGGGGAAGTATGTGAAAAGTTTTTATGGCTTAACTACTTAAGTCATCTGGGGACTGGGATGAGGTCTTTCTTCTTCTTTTACATCCATTTTCTAAAAGCAGAATTACTGCAAGGGATGGACACCCACCCCACCCTTTTTTAAAAAACAATAAGCTGAGACGTCCCTGGTGCAGATATATCTTTTTCCCCATTTGCAAATTGCTTCCCACAAGGCACCCTGAAGCGACTCACAACATGATTAAAGCATATATAGAACAGTTATGTATACATTAAAAAGTTAAATCAATTCAAAATATGTATGTAAAAGAGGGGTGGGAAACCTCAGGCCCAGGGTCCAAATGGGATTTTCTCCAGGCCACACTTCTCTTCCCTTCTCACCAGTCCCTCTTCATGGGCTCCTCGAGTTCTTTTGCCTCATGATGATAATAATGCCTTTATGCTTGCCTGGGTGAAGTGTGTGTCTACAAAGGTAACAGTCACACCTGTCTCCCTGCCCACTTTTGCATCTGGCCACACCCACTTGACAGGAGCAAGACAGCAGTATATCACACTGAGCACGTTGGATTTAACTCTTTATTGGAAAAAGCAGGATCTGCACAGGAGTGTCTGGCCTAATGAGCCCAACAGCTCCTGTCCAGCAGGTCTTGCTCCTAGTCTCTTGCTGAGACTGAAGGTCCTTGTCTCTCCACAGCTGCCCAAGTCCCCTCTTTTCCAGGGTTACCCCCAAGCAATCTGAGACTATGTGAAGCTCCTCCACCCTCTTCATGCCTCTTCTGGTTCTGACAGACCAGGGGAGAGGGGATCTTGTCATAGCAGGAAGGAGAGACACCCATGCCTCTTCAGCAGTTGGACTTCCCTCTGCCTCATGCCCGCCCTCTTCTCCTACTTCAGCTTCTGCCCCTGATTCTGAACTTCTCTCTGTCACAGACTTTCTCTGCTCACTAAGCCCTGTTACCTCTTCAGCTTCCACTACTTCCTCCTCCCAAGCTTCTCCCTCTTCTCCCTCTATCCACTCATTGTCATCCCACCATCACTCCCCTGGCTCTGAGACTTCCTCCCTTGAGGGTTCCCCGGCGGTTCCTCCCAACATTCTTCTACGTCCGACCAGTCCATGACACCACCACTGAGACATGTCCGTGCCCCCCCGAAGGTTACCCGCAATAGAAAATGTAGTCCTTGGGCTCAGGAAAAGTTTCCTATCCTTGCTTGTTGAAAACACATCAGTCCCACCTCTCCTTCCCCCAGTTGTATGGATCAATGGTTGGACATGTGTAGCCTAGGATAGGATTAATAGTAATACTATACTAATACTCTTAAAGATCCCAGCAAAGTGTGTCTGATCTCACCAGCACCACCCCATCCTTGGTCCTGCCTGGTACAGAACAGAAAATGAATTTGTAAACGAGAACAAAACCACCTTGACGAAGTATATAACGGGCGCACAAACTCTTACATACTTTCTTCTCTGGCCATCACTCATTTGCAGAAGAAAAGGCATCTTGAAATATATGTATTCCTCAGTCTGCCTTCTATTAAAATAATGAATTTTGCAAGTGAATAATCATCTTTTAGAGATGAATCTCTTTGTAATCACATCCTTCAAAGCCAGGTAATTGTTTACATATTTGTATGGAATAATAAAAAGGAGATGGGGGGCATATGCTTGCATGATTTGAAGTTTAAAAATGAAATCCCCTAATATAATTTCCAGAGGAATGGCAGTGTTAGCCTATTGCAGCAAACAAAGAATCTTGCGGCATTTTAAAGACTAACAAATTTCTCATAGCATAAGCTTTCATGGACAGCAGATGAATACGTCTGATTAATCTACTGAAGTGGGCTGCAGTCCCTGAAAACCCATGCCCTCATAAATCTGTTAGTCTTTAAGTAATAATAATAATAATTTATTATTTATTCCCTGCCCATCTGGCTGGGTGCTAGAAGATTCTTCATTATAATTTAAGGTAGCTATCAACAAACATTAAATTTGTGTTCTTTTTCATCATTTTCTGTTGTTCATTGCCAATTAATTCATTTCACATTATCAATATTTTCTAATGCCCTTCGTCAATTAATTTAGTTCACCCGTGGCTCAAATAGCTCAGCCATTTGACCCTTATATAGACAATAGGTGGAGAATACAATAGATCAGGTGAGATACGATCTGGATAGATGTGTATGTTCTTTATTAAGGGTAATAATATTCAACCTAAGACTTAAGGGGAATGTTTGATTCCAGTCAGTTCAATCCTGGGGACATCTTTCTGATGGCCGGGCCCATGTGACATTTCCAAAAGGAAATTGGGGAAAACTCAAACAGGAGTGATCTCAGATTAAGAAACAACACAGACATCTCCAAGACTCCTGGCCTGCAGAACGAGATGACAGCAAGCAGAGCTCCCCCCCCCCCCCAGGCACTTTTGCAAGATGCCTCCTCTCTCTGTGCCAGCCATCTGGGTTCATTTAAAGGCTCTGCCTCTGTGTATGTGTGTTAGGTAGTAGGTGGGGGGGGTGGTTGAAGGGAAGGAATCCAGCCTCTCATATTTCAGGACTGAGTGTGGGCTGGGCTGTGGACTAAAACCTTCTGCCTGGACCTTCTCAAAGGAGGCAACCTCATCTCTCGTCCCTCCAGAGGAGCAATTTGACCAGCAACAGCTGCAGGGAATGTGCTTAGTGTACCCCTGATTCAATGTGAAAGATGTTAAAAAGGGAAATTTCAGAAGCTCTATTGTTCAGAGGATCGGAACAGGAGATCAGGGCAGGGAATGGGGGGCGGGAGGGACTGGAAAACATCCGTGAAATTAGCTCCAAATCGTTGCTGATCACGGGCATTTCCCAGTGAGCTGTCCATCTTCTATCGAGAGCGAGACAGGTTTTCCCAAGGCTAGCGTGATGCAAATCACCCAGTAGCACATCTAAAAGAATAACATGTGCAAAATCTACTTCCAGTTTTGGAGGAGGGTGGGATAGGAATGGAGGTACTACATCTGTTTTGGTTTAGGTAACATTGATATGGTGGGAATGCAGTTTTAGGGGTGTGTGTGTGTTTTTTTTTTTTTTTAATGCGATCAAATGAATGTGGCACTATGCAACAGGGAAGCAGATTCCTGATCCGAAAGTCTTTGCTTCTTCCCCGCAACTTTGCCTGCAACCACCTTCTTTCTTTTCAAATCTGGTTGCATTTTTGTGACTGTGTTTGTTTCGCCCTCAGTAGAAAACAGAATATGGTTGGTTCTCCTCCTCTCTTCCGTGTGTTTTTGTTCTCTGCACACTCTGAGAGCTGTGGGGAATCCTCTTCAGGAGAGGTGGGGACCTCATTTTTCTTGGGAGTTTCTCCAAGCCATGCCTCCATCCCAGAACACACCCTTATTCCCAGGCTGCATCCACTCACTGAACCTGTTCTTCCGTCTCATCAGTAAATTTGTGTGTGGCTGAACTATGATGGGGCTACTTGTCTTCTGGGATGGTGTCTGTGTGTGTTTGTGTGTGTGTGAGAGAGAGAGAGACTATGTATAAATCTCTGACTTTTGTGGGGCTGGAATGGCATCGACTGTACAAACCTCACATCCATTAACACATCTGCCCATTTTTCCCCCTTTGGCGCCACCTACCATTGGCACATCCCCCCCCCCACAAGTCCTGCTTTCTCCCCAGGCCATGCCCCTGTTCCTTGGACACCCCACCCCAACCCCACTCACTGGCCCTTTTCTAGAACATAAGATGAGCCTGCTGGATGAGGTCAATGGTCCAGCATCCTGTTCTCACAGTGGCCAGCCAGAAGCCTGTGGAAAGCCTGCAAGCTGGACCTGAGCACAACAGCATTCTGCCCACCTCTGAGTCCAAGAAACTGGAATTCAGGGACATGATACCTCTGACAGTGGAGGTAGCACATAACTTTCATGGCTAGTAGTCAATGAAAGCCTTGTCCTCCACGAATCTGTCTAGTTGTCTTCTCAACCCATCCAAGCTAATGACCAACAGTGCCTCCTGCAGGTGTGAGTTCCATGGTTTAACAATGTGCTAATAATACATTCATCATTTCACCCACTTTTGCCTCTGGCCCTGCCCACTACTGGCATGTGGCCCCTGGAAGGTTGTCTGGAATCTGGAAGGGTTCCCTCGGGCTGTAAGAGGCTCCCCGCTTTTGCTCTGCCAAGGACCAGGATCTTTGTGGCTGCTCCAACAAACAGGAACTCTCTTCCAAGAGAGGTAAATTTTGTCTCCTCCCTAGTGTATATTTTTGGAGACAGTAGAATACCTGTTCTCTCCCCACACCCCTATTTTTTCCTTCTTCCTACTTTTCCTTCTTCCTACTTTTCTTTCTGTATTCGGTTCTAATTGCTTGTTGGGCGAGCTTTGCAGCAGCGATACAGTTTTATGGATTTGGCTGGTCCGTTTTATTGGCTGATGTTTTCATTGCTTTATTTTGTAAACGGCAATGAAATTCAAGAGGACGGCGACGAACCTTTAGCAGCCAGCACCCTTTTTGAGTTAAAATTGATTGAAGGATTGCACGACCACCCCAAACTATGGGGACTTGCCTTTCAGTCTCTATCTTGGATTGCCTTGGGGGAAGCCAGCAGGCTCCCGTCACAGAAAGAGGGATGCGCCTTCCTTTGTAACCGAGCACAACAGGGCTCCATCTTCCAAGTTAACAGAAATGCCATAAAGGCCTCTCAGAGGAATCTAACCCCATCAGATTGTTTCCTGCTCATAATCAGCAGTATTATTTATTCATTGGCTCCCAGCAGAGGAGGATCAAAGACAGATGAAGCAAGTAAGTAAATGCTCTATTGGGGGGAAAATGCATTAGCACCATGTTTATGGCATGCATGAGTGAGAAGTAAAACCTTGTGGAACATAGCACAGGGAACGGCAGCCTGTTGTCTTAGCTGAATGCACAAGGCTAGAGATTTAGCCAGCTGGACAGCGGTACAGAGGAAGAGAAGCAGAAACATGGTTGTATTGTGGGGAATCTGCCCTCCCATGTAATTACACGTCACATTTTCTGGAGAGAAAGGAGTTAATAGCGCTATGTTGCTCGTGATACCACCACAGAAAAAATGCTTTGATTGTGAGAAGCCAGTAGGCATTGGTGTTCCACAGCTTTGTGTCATTTCCTTGCACAATGAATATTTGAACCATTTTTCCAGCCCTAGGAATGTGTAGAAGGAGCATCCATGCAGGTATGTAAATGGTGGTGTTGCTTCTCCCAGCTATATCCCTCAGGGTCCAACATCAGTTCCTGGCATCTTTGGGCCGCTGCCATAACCAGGGGACCCAGCAACATGTCAAGGTCCGCCGCCCTGGCCCACTGTTTAACATTTCCCACAAGGTTCCTGATGGAGCATCATTCCAGGATATTCTGGGGAACTCAAGTGGTGGCTCAGAGGTGCTCCTGAGGGAAGCCCAAGGCTCAGGGATGAATGCAGCAGGAGGCCCATGAGAGGACACCTTGCTAAGGGCCCCTTCAAATGCTACAGCAGGAAGCTGGACCCTCTATGCTTGGACCATTCAATGTGGCCCTTTAGATCCCAGCCCAAGGCTGGCTCTCATTCAGCCCCAGCCGACTTGGTTCCCTCCAGATGTTGCTCCACTCCAACTCCCATCCGCCCCAGTCAGCATGACCAGTGCTCATGCATGATGGGTGCTGGGGTGAAGCAACATCTGGAAAGCAGCACAACGACCACCCCTGTGCTATATGCACTGTGTCTACAGCACAACACACATGTGCTTTAGGCATTACTTTGTGGTGGGTGGTTGTGCTTTCTGCGACTTGCTAGCTTTGACTAATTTAAGTTCTTGGCCAGGCATCCCCAAACTTCGGCCCGCCAGATGTTTTGGACTACAATTCCCATCATCCCTGACCACTGGTCCTTTTAGCTAGGGATCATGGGAGTTGTAGGCGAAAACATCTGGAGGGCCACAGTTTGGGGGTGCCTGCTCTTGGCTTTCGGGAGGTGCTACTCTGCCTGTGACGTAAATGACTGAAACCCACTTGAGTGGCACATCCCGGATTGACAGAAGCCGCCCCAGCTTCTGTTGTCAATCCCAGATGTCTCACCTCCTCCTCCACTGCTGCAGGGAGGCTAACGCCACCACTGTGGCAAGGCCTCCTCTGCTGCAAGGCCTCTGCTGAGGCCTGCCAAGGCTGCACTTCCAGAGGCACGGCACTGGATTCCGGAAGTGCATCAGTGGCTGCAATGGGCCTCGTGGCAGTGGTGGAAGCCTCGGCCTTGCCACTGCGGCAGAGGCAGTGGTGGCCTCTCAGAGGAGGATGCCTTGTTGCGGCCCCAGAGCAGGGGGAGAGCCAGCAAAGGCAAGTTGCCGGGGTGACATCTTGAACTCAAACGGCCACAGGAGGTCTATGCCAGGTGCTTCTTCTGAACGTGTAGATCAGTCCATGCCGGCCTTTTCATCTAGCACTCCTTTCCTTCATTCTGAAGAGCAGAACGCCTGTGCTGAACACCCACAGCACCCTCCCCTGGCCTGCTACTAGCGTGTTCCAGTCCCACGGCGCCTTGATTCAGAAGAATGGTGCCGCCAGTGTCAAGGAATGATGAATGGTTGTGTACCAACCCAGAAGAGAGGAAAGTCATGAAGTGTCACCTCCTTCTTGGGAGAATCCCTCCTCAGATAGGGCAACCTTTCCAAAGAAAGGATATTACTCTTGGGACAGTTTTTTTTGCTTTGGCTGGAGGCAAGGATACAGTCACTAACTGTTCTAGTCCAACAGGAAAACATATATATATAAGATGAGCAAATTCTGCAGCTACACCCTCTTCTGGAAAGCCTTGTTTGTTTTCACTTACAAATGGGTCGCCCTTCTATGACAATGGCATATTCCTTATATTATTTGCCCTGAGGGCTAATACAACCTTCAGAGAAATAGCCGCCTGGAGGAAATTGCTTGAAAATCCGTCCTGTGCTAATTTGTGCTAATTTCCCAGGTACTGGCTGCCCACTTGTTTGTGTCCACTGCCAGGTACAGGATTCAAGTTTCAGCACATTTTGCTTACAAATCAACAGCTGCAGCAGCATGCCAAAAGCTGAGAGTGGAATGCACACTGCTAGCCAGAGACTAGGAGGTCGCATTATGTGGGATTTTCCAGCTTTCCGAGTAGATATGGGAATCAGTCACTTGTAACCATACACATCAGGATTTTTACATCTTTGCCCTGCATCACATACATTCTCAAGTACGTACAGCTGGGTGAAAATGCCAATTTCAGTTTCTCACATTTCCTGCTTTTAAGTTCAGCTCACCACACTGGAGTTCAGTTCACCATGTTGCATCACTTTGCGTAAAAAAAAAAGTCATCCCAAAAACGCACCAGCAATTTTGTGCACATTTCCCCTAATGTACCCATTTTTAATACAATTTCCCCTGACATACCCATTTTTGGAAGCAATTTCCCCCTAATATTATACACTTTCACTATTATATGCATTTTTATGCATGCTTTCCCTTGGATAATGTGTTTTTGCACACCTGTTCTTGGTTTTGTTGGAGAACTGTATTGCAGACTTTAAAAAGGTAAAGGGACCCCTGACCATTAGGTCCAGTCGTGACCGACTCTGGGGTTGCGCGCTCATCTCACATTATTGGCCGAGGGAGCCGGCGTACAGCTTCCAGGTCATGTGGCCAGCATGACAAAGCTGCTTCTGGCAAACCAGAGCAGCACATGGAAACGCCGTTTACCTTCCCGCTGTAGCGGTTCCTATTTATCTACTTGCATTTTGACGTGCTTTCGAACTGCTAGGTTGGCAGGAGCTGGGACCAAGCAACGGGAGCTCACCCCGTCACAGGGATTCGAACCGCCGACCTTCTGATCAGCAAGCCCTAGGTTCAGTGGTTTAACCACAAATTTGGAAAGGTAGCTACATTCTGCTTTCTCCATTGTTTCAGAAAGTGTGAATCATTTCTTGTATTTGGATAACATCATTTCCTCCAAGGAGCTTAAGGTGGGGGGCATGGTTCTCCCCTCCTCATTTTACCCTCACACTAACCCTGTGAGGTAGGTTAGGCTAGTTTGGCATTAAAATGTAAAAGAAATAGAATTTCTCTGCCATCCCTTTTCTTGAATCCTTTAGGGTTTCCCCCTTAAAAGATAGTTTTTGTACTTCAGCAAACCTCAAGCTTTCCCTGTGCATGCATATGCCACTCTCTTCCGTGTGGGTAGTACTATTTTGGCTGCACAAGCCACCTCCACTCTATGTCTGCACGAGAGAGAGGGGGGGGGGGAATTAGGAAGTATCTCTAGCACTTTTCAGATGGCAGTTGTGGGATGATGGAGCCAAGATCATGTCTGTTGGCCCTCTTGCAGCCTCTATGCCCCTAAGCACATTCACCTGAGGTTCTGAAGAGACTCTATGCGTATGCAGACAAATTGTACATGTGAGCGCTTTGTTCAGAGCTTTGGATTAAAATGAGGAAGACAGCTGCCAAGCCACCAAGTTAGATCTTGTCTGGTCACATCCACACAATGCTTTTAAAGCACATTACTTCCCTCAAAGAAACTAGGGAGAAGTTGTTTGTTAAGGAAGCTGGGAAAACTGCAGTTCCCATAATTCTTTTGGGGGAATAAATGTGCCCTAATTGAATGATCATAATAATAATAATAATAATTTATTATTTATACCCTGCCCATCTGGCTGGGTTTCCCCAGCCACTCTGGGCGGCTTCCAACCGAATATTAAAAACAATGCAGCATCAAACATTAAAAACTTCCCTAAACAGGGCCACCTTCATTTGTCTTTTAAAAGGAAAATAGTTGCTTATTGCCTTGACATCTGCTGGGAGGGAGTTCCACAGGGTGGGTGCCACTACTGAGATCCAGCGCCGAGGGCCCTCTCTCTGGTTCCCTGTAACCTCACTTCTCGCAATGAGGGAACCGCCAGAAGGCCCTCGACGCTGGATCTCAGTGTCCGGGCTGAATGATGGGGGTGGAGACGCCCACTTCAGGTATACAGGACCGAGGTCGTTTAGGGCTTTAAAGGTCAGTACCAACAATAGTACTGACCTTTAAACAAAGGGACGCAGGCGGCGCTGTGGGTTAAACCACAGAGCCTAGAGCTTGCCAATCAGAAGGTTGACAGTTCGAATCCCCGTGACGGGGTGAGCTCCCGTTGCTCGGTCCCAGCTCCTGCCAACCTAGCAGTTCAAAAGCACGAAGTGCAAGTAGATAAATAGGTACCGCTCCGGCGGGAAGGTAAACGGCATTTCCGTGTGCTGCTCTGGTTCGCCAGAAGTGGCTTTGTCATGCTGGCCACATGACCTGGAAGCTGTACGCCAGCTCCCTCGGCCAATAACGCGAGATGAGCGCCGCAACCCCAGAGTCGGTCACGACTGGACCTAATGGTCAGGGGTCCCTTTACCTTTACCTTTACCTTTACCAAAAATTTGAATTGTGCTCAGAAATGTACTGGGAGCCAATGTAGATCTCTCAGGACTGGTGTTATGTGGACCCGGCGGCCACTCCCATGGTAGCTGTGACCCAAGTATTCTTTCTCCTGGTAGAAGTGCAAAGATTATTTCAGGCAAATGCCTTCCAACTCCCCCCTCCCCGCTCAGTTCTACCTAGAATATTCTATCTGCTTTAGCTGAATGTTATACGGCTGAGCCTTGAAAAACTGATATGAATGATACATTTAACATTGCAACGCTATATATGTCAACCCAGAAATAAGTTCTACTAAGTTAAATGGTACTTACTCACATGTGTAAGCTTGCAGCCTAAATAAATGAGTATTTTATTTACACAACTTAAATATAGCAGGGGGAGCGGTAGTGAATATTTCAGATAATTTTTACTCCAAAGGAGAGTGATGGGAATCCTTAAAAAAAAAAAAACACACAACCCAAAAAACTAGTGAAGAGGTATTGTGAGGATCTTCGCGTGTAACAGAGCTGGATTTTTATAATAACCTTGAATAACAGCCAAATGGATAAATCATCTGTTGCAATAACTCACCTGGGAATAATATGTCGTAATGAGGGTGAAGGGAGGAAGTAAATGGAGATGTCCATAAATCACCACTAAAGGTTTGTTAACATGGCAAGGACTCAAGACTGACAGCAGCCTGTTCTCCACCCAGAAGCCACCAAGGAAGAGACACTTTATTTAACTGGCTAAAGCAAGATCACCATGGATAAATACAAGAGCTGGACAGAGCAGCATTTGGGCTGCAATCCTACACCCACTTACCTGGGAGTAAGACCCATTGAAGTCAATGGGACTTGACATGCGCAGCCAGAGTGCATGAGAGAAAACATAAAATAGCACTTGCAAAAAGAAGCAAGCTTTGGGCCTAATGCCTAGGTGACATCTGAATTATTGATTGATTTGAGCAGCCACATTGACCCTGGTGGTAGATGATATGTCTCAAAGTGTGCGTGACCAGCTCACATTCTTGCATGGACACAACACAACACAACACAACACAACACAACACAACACAGCCAGCCAGCCCCTTTTCTCAACTCAACACAGGATTGATCAGATGACCAGGGAAGGAGCAATTTGCAACTGTGCTCTGGGCTCTGCCCACCCCATTCCAATTCTGCATTTATTTATTTTTTGCTACTCCCACCAAAATCTGTGGAGTCTTGGGGGAGCAGAATAAATTGGTGGGTGGGCTGCTTCAGCCCCTCCCCCAACTGGGGGTTTGCTGCCCATCATCTATTCAGAAGGTGTATAGCCCACATTCCAATGATTATCCAGGCAATAGTAACAGGCAATAGCCGTGATTCTTGAATTGTATTGCAGTGCATTGGGCTAGACGACCCTTGGCATGCCTTCCAACTCTAAAGTTCTATGATTCTGAGAATTACACGACCACCGCCCAGAAGTCCTTAGTCCTCTGCCTGGTGGATGGAGCCAGAACATGCTTCCCGCTTCTCTTCAGTCCTAGATCAACATGTTGGAACAAGGAGCAAGGAGGAGAGAAGCAAATTCCCTGGAGCTTCTCCTTCATTGGCCCTTGAAATGGACCAGGCTAATGACCCATCTAGTCCAGCATCTTGTTCTCACAGGGCCCACCAAGGTGTCACCCAATGGATGGGGTGAGGCTGGTCTTCTCCTTGCCATGATGCTCTTCCTGGGAGTGTTTGGGGTGGAGGTGTGTGCAACTCTCATAGCCAGATCTATTCATACATGTGTTACATCTTTCCCAGCCTTAAATTCTGAAGTTCTTGTGCTTATTGGGATGGATTTTCAGCCTCCACAGTTCACCTATACTGAGGGTTGGAACTCCCTCATCTGATGGTCCTCATCTGTCACTTTACCTGTCACTTTCACCTTCCCTTCCATCTTGGTTTATTTTTCTTCCCCTGATCTAGGGTGTTCAGGTAAAAAACAGGGTGGTGGGGTATCAGGATCTGGCACCCCCCAAATTCGGCCCTCCAGGTGTTTTGGGACTACAACTCCCACCATCCCTTGCTAACAGGATCAGTGGTCAAGGATGATGGGAATTGTAGTCCCAAAACATCTGGAGGGCCGAGTTTGCGGACGCCTGATCTGGAACCTTTGACACTTGTGTAGAAGAGAGAAATTCAGCAGGGGTAGCTTGTCTTGGTGTTCTCGCTGTTAATTGTTTTGTTAGATATTTATTTCTTATACTGTGTTTTAGCATGGGCTGCTTTAAGATTTTAGTGAACTTTATATCCACCTTGAATATCAATCCCTGGGCAAGTAAATTACTTAAAGCAAGGTTTGTTGACCACTTTGTTATATATGAAAAGTTTTTCCCTTCCCCTTGTTATAATGCGTCCATTTCCTCTTCAACGTGTTCTCTATCTGTGTGCGCGCCATATCTGCTCCTAAAGGAATCTCTTGTCAAGAACCCTTGTCTTTAATGATAAGGGATGATAAGAATATGCCCTCATTTAAGCGTAAATTGAAAATGAGGTTATGTGACTACTGCTTCCTCCTTAAGCAGGCTTGCCTCTTGATATATGGTAACCGGAATTTGCTTAGAGGTTTTTCACATTAAAGAAGTTGGCATGTATGCATACGATTATGTTTTTAAAAACTAAAAGCATCCAGTTCTGCTTTACAGCGCAGTTCCGTTATGATGGACAGCACTAATCCTTTAACTCATGTTGTTACTCATCCGGTGGTAGAATGAAATGATTGTCAGTATTGGTGCAGCTGCATGTTTGCAGAGGTTCTTAAGAAGCTTCTTAAGAGCGTGTTAAATAGGAAACAAATGACTCCAGGCCATTTATGTTTCAGCTTGAAATATGAGGCAAAATTCCACTCGCTACTCAGTTTGGGGAAGGGGTGGAGAGAGTGAAACTGCACTTCAATATTGCATTGCCGCAACGCACTCTATAGGGGTCTTCCTTTGTCTGGAAACTGCAGTTAATGCAGAACGCTGCAGCACAATTGCTAATGGAGGTAAGACCCCATCAGTGTGCTACACCCCATAGTCACCTTTGACTGAACTTAACCATCCAGGGGTCCTTTACCATTTTTACTGCTACGTCTCTGCTCAAAGACCTTTACTTTCTGCCAGATTTTTACTGGGCCAAACTCAAGGGACCAGTTTACTTGAAGGATTGCGCCATAAGTGCCTGCTTGGCTTTTGTGATCTTTAGGGCTGGCACATAATGTTTGTTCCACACTCACAAGAAATTGATCTTTTAGAGTGGCAGTACTGATGCTTTGGAACTCCCCGCCTGTTGATATTAAGTAGGCACTTTCGCTATACAGTACTGTTTTTGCTGCCAGCTAAAATCATTTTTGCTTAGGCAAGTCTACTTGAATTATGTATATTTGCTTTTAAATTTTGTGTTTAAATTTTGTTGGTTTCATCTCTCTATATGTTTTGTGAAATATTTTTATTGGTTTTAACCAGGGCTTCCCCCCAGCAGGAACTAACTGGAACTCAATTCATGGTGAGTTCTGGCACCTCTTTTTCTAGAAAAAGAGCATATGCAAACAGAAATATAGCTTTTACTTGCAGGAAGGGATTGTCACTTTGCAGCCTATGGAATGTGACTTCCCCCAACGCAGCAGGAAATAAGTCAGCCATAGCTCCCCCTTTCTTCTTTTTTCTTGAGAGCCAGTGTGGTGTAGTGGTTAAGAGCGGTGGACTCTTAATCTGGTGAACCGGGTTCACGTCCCCGCTCCTCCTCCACATGCAGCTGCTGGGTGACCTTGGGCTAGTCACACTTCTCTGAAGTCTCTCAGCCCCACTCACCCCACAGAGTGTTTGTTGTGGGGGGAGGAAGGGAAAGGAGAATGTTAGCCGCTTTGAGACTCCATAGGGTAGTGATAAAGCGGGATATCAAATCCAAATCCAAACTCCAAACACATATTTATGCTTTTGTATCAGCTCTACAGTGGAGACCCAGGTGGTGCTGTGGGTTAACCACTGAGCCTAGGGCTTGCTGATCAGAAGGTCAGCGGTTCGAATCCCTGTGATGGGGTGTGCTCCCGTTGCTCGGTCCCAGCTCCTGCCAACCTAGCAGTTCGAAAGCACAAAAAAAGGCAAGTAGATAAATAGGAACCGCTACAGCGGGAAGGTAAACGGCATTTCCGTGTGCTGCTCTGGTTTGCCGGAAGTGGCTTTGTCATGCTGGCCACATGACCTGGAAGCTGTACGCCGGCTCCCTCAGCCAATAATGCGAGATGAGCGCGCAACCCCAGAGTCGGTCACGACTGGACCTAATGGTCAGGGGTCCCTTTACCTTTACCTTTACTACAGTGGAGAAGAAATGTCCCACTGAGTTCAAGGGGACACCCTCCTACATTATGCATAGGATTGCATTTATTTATATTTCTTTATTGAAGTACTTATATACCACCCTCTCACAAAACATTAGGATGGTGTACAGCAGGCTTCCTCAAACCCGGCCCTCCATATGTTTTTGGCCTGCAACTCCCATGACCCCTAGCTAGCAGGACCAGTGGTCAGGGATGATGGGAATTGTAGTCTCATAACATCTGGAGGGCCAAGTTTGAGGAAGCCTGGTGTACAGCAACATCAAGACCCTTTAAAATCAATACAGGGCAATCATTAAAATGACTGGCATTAAATTTGTATTGCAGCCTTCAAGGCTGGCATCAGCACCAGGAATCCTTAATCCAGCTGCTGGAGCTCATTGATGCCTGTCCCAGAGTGTGCAATGACAGGATGTCATTTAAATTTCCCACAGTGCATTGCAGGTCACAACACAGCATCACTCATGGTGGGGAATTAAAATGGCACCTATTTGGCTCTAACTGTAGGTTGATTGTTGCTGTCATGTAAGCCTGCTAGGTGAGGGGGCCAGGATTGGTGGGCATTGTGCCATGGCCCTTCTCCAGCACAGAGGCAGCCCTGGCACCCTATTGCATTTAAAGCTCTTGCCGACAGCCATGATTAAACTCTGGGCCTCCGCATTATGCTTTTCTGTGAGCTCATTAACTCCTCCTGCCCGCCATGCTCAAGAGATCAAAAGCAGCCCCAAACTTAATTGGCTAACCTGTTGCCGCTTTGTCCCACCTGCCTGATGAGTTTGTGCCTTGCATAGGCCAGCATGCCCCCTGTCCTTTCAGCGGCCTCAGGTGGCTCATGGTTCTAGTTAACTTTGCCAGAATACAGGGGGATGTCAGGAGGATTGGAGGCCTGTGGGTCTCAAATGTGCTAGCATCCACACAGAGTATGGTCTCCAAAAGACCAGCCAGAGAAGGTTCTACCTGTTCAGATTTTTTATCATCATTCTTACAGGCAAGATAAAAAGGGGCCACTCTAGAGGGTTAAGGCAGACTGATCTGACAGACTCTTCTTATATTCTTAAGTATACCTCCAGATATTGTAGGACTCCAGTCCAAACTGGAATGCCCAGTGGTCACGGATGAAGGGAGCTGAAGTCCAGCAACATCTAGAGGGCCGCATGATTCCTACACACATCCCAGGTTCACCCAGGTTCCTACCCTGATCTTTCACCCTGCCTTCAGGGTGTGTTATCCCGATCTTTACATCCTCTTCCAGCCTCTACCCATCTCTGTGTTCCATCTCGCTGCCTCACTGTGTGCTTTGACATGTCCTTCCAGTTCCTGACCTCCTAACCTGGACCATGACACAGCACCTGCCTACACCCTCTGAGAGGATCCTTGCTGGTCTGTGCTCACTGGAAACCTGGTCCTAGTCAGACCATGCACGCCCTTGTTCCTCACACTTGAGCAGGAGTAGCACCTCGATGATCTGCTTATGACTGGGAATGAATCCTCCCTAGATATAAACTTCATGTAGCAATTAGTTATGAACGGGTGCTTTGCAATCGTAGGAGGCGGCCTAATTTCCTTTGGATGATGGCTTGTGGAGAGTGATTCCACACAAGCCCGTTCACTTCTCTACACCAGATGTCCTCAAATGGACCACTCATCTGTGAGCTCCATTCAGGTGGCCCCATGGAAAGGTTGCAAAACAGAAATATTTGGACCTGATTTATTTTTCTCTCGTGATTGAAATCAAAGCAGATTTGACCAGGGTTGGATTACCAAGCAAGACATTGAAACTTTGGACTGGGACTGATTTTCATAATGCTGATTATAATGCATGATTTTCATAATGCTGTGCTGCTTTTAAAAAATGATGCTGGCACTGAAATATTTTTTAAAAAAATAAAAAATCTTTGAATTATGCCTGTGCTTTTTTGTAGAAGAAATGAAAGTTCAAATGAGATCTGCTGAGACCCCCAGCAATTTTAATGCTCCGTGCAAGAGTGCAGAGCTTGAGAACTTCTTCTCTGTTCAATAACAGCAACCACACAGTTCAAAGATGGAGTTTTCTCTTTATTAGCAAAAAATAGGATTTCCACAGACTCAATGGAGTGTTAGGTCTAGCGAGCAGAGCAGCTGATCCCCGGTGGTCTTCTTCCATGAAAATCAGCTGCCAAGACTGAAAGTCCCCACGTCCTCAGGGGAGGAGCAATTGGAGACTGAGCCTGCATGCAGCTAACTTCTCCTCTGTACTTTTCATGCCTCTTCTGGTTCTGGAAGACTGCGAGGAAGGGAATTTGCCGCAGCAGGAGGGGAAGAACCTGTACCTCTTCACCAGCCTGACTCATTTTTGCCTCTTGATCTTCCACCTCTTCTGCTTCAGCTTCAACCTCTGATGATGGACTTCTCTCCACCACTGACTCTCCTAGCTGCCTAAGCTCTGCTACCTCTTCAGCGTCTGACACCTCCTCTTCCCAGTCTTCCCCTTCTTCCCTCTGACCATTCACTGTTGTCCCACGACCACCACTACTGGGCCTCTGAGCCTTCTTCTCTTGAGGGTTCCCCAACTGATTCCTCCCACAATTCCTCTGCATCCAAACAGTCCATGACAACTTATCAGTCTGCATGTTTTATCTTTTATAAAGTCCTCACGGAAATTCGACAGCATTTTAGTGCAAATTTCGCCTAACATTTGTGTGCAGTTTGGCTGGACATACACATTCTTTTGAGCAAGTCCCCATTTTTTCCCATTTTTTATGTTCTTTTCACCAACATATGCATTTCATGCGCAGTTTCCCCTAGTACGCACACTTTTGTACACAGTATTTGCTTGGGAAACTGGATTGCAAAATTCAGAGAAGAGCGAAGGCTAAAAGGCAGCTGTTTTTTGTTCAGACATATTGTTTCAGAAAGTATGAATTGGGCTGTTTCATATTTTCAAACAACAACAACAACAAAAACCCCAACTAAATGAAAAATTCGCCTCCATCCCTTTAGATAGAATAAATTGCTCCTGGAGTAGAGAGTTTGTTGAGATGCACTTAAGGGAGCTGCACCACTACAGAAAATCCACACACATCATGCAGCAGACATGGGACATTGAGAACAGAGGAAGGCAAGCTTGGTTCTGATCTATCACAAAGGAGGCCAAGCATCTTGATGAAGGACTTTAATAAGATCTACATATGCATATAAAGAAGCCAAGCTACCATATAAACACTCGGTTCTCTTTTTTCCAGTACTCTGCAGCTTTCCTAGCTTTGAAATGCCATTCATAATTATTTTAAGGACAGGAAGTGAGTAAGCCCTGTATGTGAATGAACCACACCCGGCACCTTTATTAAAAAGGAAAGAAGCTTTATAACTGAGAAGTTATAAAATTCCAAAACACAGACCTTGAGAAGCTGAAAGCGAACTTCATAAAATGGCCAATATCTTCTTTAGAAGAGGTGACACAATGAGACGCTTTTATAAAAAGAAGGCAAGATCATGAGAAATTCAATAAATGAGCTTGGAGTTCTTTTTTTAAAATGTTGCTTTAATAGGTTCCTACCGTAGTAAAAGGCACACTCCTCCATTGTCTCCCGAGACAGATAGATGTCAACAACAGCTATGTTCCTAGTAAATGTGAATATGCCTTTAATTTGGGTAAAAATTTGTAATTACTGTGGCACAGATACAGCTTTTCTGTAGTGAGAGCTAAAGTGCTCAGAGAAGCGGGCTCGTGCACCTTTAATAGGTATGTAGAGGAGGGAATTTCAGCAGGTAAAGCATGCATGAAAAGTGACCCATAACTGCCAACTGTGCAGAAGCCATCCTCTTTAAGATCTGGCCATCTAGCCAATCTGGTTTTTTCGCCTACCTCATAGCATTTCGTCACAACTTGGTTTGGCGGTTAGGCATTGGAAATTTGCATAAATAAAGAATGGGGGGCAGATTACGTCATCCTCTGCCCGAAATTGGAGATTTAATCCCGTTAAAGGGGTTCCGGGGGCGGTAGCTTTGTCCTGGGCCTACGGAGGTCAGGGCCTTATGGCACCCCCCAACGGTGGCCACAGGAGGTGTCTCAGTAGATGCATATCACTGGGCTCCTTTCTGGTGGTTAATTTCTCCCAGACTGTAACACACGGGTTACAGTTGGATATAGTCAGTTAGGGTCCAATGCCTAAGCCAATACCGCTCAACATCCTTAACCAATAAAGTTGTGGCCTTTTCACCCACTTAAAGTTACTTCACTGTGTCTTGTTCCTTATTTCTGGGGAGGGAGGGACATTGCCACACAAAATGAAAAGGGGTCTACTTGGTTCCAAAATGACATCAAGCTAGGTGCCGGGTGAGCCTGTTTGAAGACAACATTCCATAGTCAGGAAGCCACCACCGAGCAGGCCCTTTCCCTTGTAGCCATCCACCACAACTCAGAAGCGTAGCCCTAGTTGAGTTTGTAAGGTTTTTTTGCGTATTTTGACCGACAGATTTCTCAAAAAGCAGCCACTGTGTATCTTCAAGCTATTGATTTTGCTCAACACTGAAAACTGAATATTTTGCTATTTGTGAACAATCAACGCATCATATGTGTCAGCCAGAGGTGAAAGGGCTCTATTGCTCCTTTCTGTCTAACTTTGGTTGCTAAGTAACTTTTGCTATTCTCAGTTACTGCAGGTGCTTGAGGTTACCTCCTTGAAAGTTTTTGAACAGGAGATAGATCAATCCATCAGTCTTTATTATTGTGATCACAGATCAGCCACTAAGTGTAGTCAATCAAATACAATTTGCTATTTGCACATTTATAGGCCAGCAGAAGACTTATTAGAAAATAACAACACAGCAAAGGTGTAATATGTCTTTTTTGTGTGTTGTTGTTGCACATTCACAATATACCTAGTTCAGCAATCTTCTAGGACACACATGGGGAGTCTGTGGCCCTTTAAATGTTACTGGACTCCAATTCCCATCAGTCCTGGCCAGTGAATCATCAGGATGACGGCCACCTGGTGGGCCACAGGTCTCCCTTTCGTGGGAGGTCCATAGCTTCATGACATTGACATTTCTCCCCTTCACAAATTCTTCTTTGACCTATTAGGATTTTTGCTCCCGCATTTGTGTGGGGTTTTTTTTTAAAATGCAGTGGATTCCTACAGCCTGTTCAGTTAATAATGGCAACTAGTTGGGGTTGGTTTCTGCGATTCACTAATGAATTTATATTAGGTTAGATCTTGAAAGGTCTTGAAAATGAGCAATCATGACAAACAGGCTAATAGAGAAGGGTTTGCTTAATTAGGGGAAAAAAAGAGCAATTAGCTTGTCAGTGTTTAAGCTCCAGAAGTCTCTGGTGGGAAGCTACATAAGGGGAGCCTATCAAAGTAGTTATTGACCTTTTAAACTCTCCAACTCTTCTGTCATTGATGTTTAATGGGGAGTCACTTAGTCTGTCAAGCTAATAACTAAGGTAATGAAGTAGTCTAGGACCATGGTTAACTACTCTGTTATCTTTATACTAATTTTAGAAAGTTAAAAATAGATGATCTAAAAATAAAATAAAAAATGTGGGTGGGTTCATTTTTCCTCCTGGAAAACAATTGAGCTTCTGTTCCTGACCTCCCAAATCTGTTTGGGTTTCTTTCTAGTTTAAGCTAACCAACATTATGCTAGGTAAGCAACATTGTTAACCAATTTAGCATGATTGTTGGAGCTCAGAAATCAAGCGTGATGGAATATGTATCTCTGCAAAGCTAAACAGATTTTTAGATGATAGATAGATGATTGATAGATTCCTAAACATGTTTACTTAAGTTCCCCTAGGTTCAATGGCACTTCTACTGCAGTCCTAGCCACACTTATGTGGGAGTAAATCCCATTAAGCACAGCAGAATTTACTGCTAAGTAAACTAGCATAGGATTGTGCTGTTAGTCTGTACCAAGTGAGTTTTGGATTGCTGCCTTAACACTGGCTCCTTTACAGTAAATCCTATACATGGGTATAAGGTTACACCTGTTGGCTGCAGCTTTATAAATATATATTTCTGGGAGTTTGATTGCAATCAGTGGGGCTTACTCCCGTCCTAAGTAGATATATACCGTGTTGGTTTGTCCCATTAATTTTTTTTTAACCTTAGTCAAAAACCCTATAGTACTTCTTAAATTTCAACAATGTCATGGAACATGAATATATTTCCTATATGGTTCTAAATACCTGTTTTTAATACATGATAGCTAAAATGAAAGATATTTTTTTAAAATTATCTATGCATTTTTCAGTATACATTTTACATACACTTTCCCATCCTATCAAATCTAATACAGACTTCCCAACCTATCTTTCATTGATATCCTATTACAGATTCTTTGCTACATCTCCATTGGTTATCTATTTATTTCTCTTTCTATTAATAACCCTTTATTTTGTTTGCTGCTGATCGATTTATATTAATACCACTTCATTTTAAATACCCTTCAAATTGTTCCCACTCGCTTGTTATTATCTTTCCATCTATATTTCTTATTTTGGCCGCCATACTTTCTAGTTCGACATATTCTATTAGTTTATCACAACCATTGAACCTTTGTTGGGATAGCCTTCTCTTTCCACATTTTTGGGTACAGTATTCTTGTGGCTGCTGTTGCGTAAAGAAATGAGTTTTTAACTTTTTTTGTATTTCCTGACCTACTATTGCTATCAGAAATGCTTCTGGGTTTTGCGGAAAAGTGCATGCAAGCATCTTTTAAAATTCGTCATATATCATTTCCCAGATTTCTTTTTGCGAATTTGCACTGCCACCACATGTGAATTAAAGAGCCCTCTTTATCTGAACATTTCCAACATAAATTTGATCCTCTTTTATACAATTTTAGCAAGTTTGCTGGGCATCAAATACCATCTGATTTGAATGTTTTTCCCATTTGTGTAACATGCCCCTAAAAATTTATCGTGTTATTCCACATTTTCCCCCATGCTGAGATTTCTATATTGTAGCCGAAATCTGACACTGCCTTCACAAACTCATCCTTTGCTTCCCATTCTAATAGGATACTATATATTTTAGATATTTTTTTTGTTCTTTACCAAAATTATTTTTTCAAATTGCATCTTAAGCCCAAGTCTCTAACTAGATGCTATTTATTTATTTATTTATTTATTTATTTATTTAAATTCCCCTGCAAAGCCTTTGATGTAAAAGTCACTAAGGGAACAGGATCGCTCCATGCAGGTTATGTTAATTTTTTAAAAAATAACCTATTTACAACAGTTCATGGAAGACCAATGATGTGTCTTGAATAACAACCACAGTCTCTCCACTGGTTTCAGTGTCCTTTGATGAACATAGCAACAGGCTGTTGACAAAAAAAAACTAAAGGCCATTCTCCCTGCTACTTCCCGTTCTTTCTAAAAGCCAAACATGGCATTTTATGTGGGGGGCCTCTGCTTGTGGTTTTCACATCTGAGGCCAGGCAAAACACACACACATCACAGTCACATTCTGTGAGACTTAAGGGGTGTGCAGAAGCATCCATTGCTTGATATTGGCTGGACTTAAAAACACGAAAACAGGTCCGATGCCAGGTTAGCCATAAACTTCCTCAGCGGGGTTGTTTTGTAGCATTTTTGGCTTGTGGGAAATGGCCAGGAAAGCTACAGTCAGGCCAACAGGGTAGTGGTACTCTTAGGATGTCAGAGCAAGGAATGTACACCCAACACATTCACATTTGGTCTTCTCAATCGGCTTAGTCAGTTATGCTCCACCAAGGCTGTCCTTAGTGTTTTCTCCACAAACTTTCCTCAGCCAAAGATCCTCAGTTTATTTCCTTTTCAGAGATCTATTGCATTTCTTTTTCCTGGGGCTGTATCCAATTAAAGGCAGGTCCACACTGTGCATTCAAAGCACATTCAGCACACAATTAAAACACATTTCTGTCCCCCAATAATTCTGGGAACTGTAGTTTGTTAAAAGATTCTCTGGGGGGAAAGTTGTGAGAGTCGAATATGCTTTAAATGTGTAGTGTGGATCTGCCTTAAATAATTCTCAGGGTAAACCCATTGGAACTAAATGTTTCATGTCCATTACTTTCCGTGAGTCTGAATATGACCAAGTTAAGATACAGGTTGTTCTTCCTGTTTATAAAGTTGACCTGTAAGGGGGGGGGAGCTCCAAGCTTTCAAGTTATCCACAGCTCTTCGTGAGGCAAGATGTTATATAAGGGTGGTGGTGGAAGAAGTACAAAAATTGGACTGATGGTGTATCCATGAGGTGTGCTAGCCGGCTCAGTTCCAAGATGGAGGTTGCAGACTGATTAAATCCCTCACAGGATTTAAGATGGAGGTTCCAAGATGGAGGTTGCAGACTGATTAAATCCCTCACAGGATCCTGGCTGCTCCCCATCCCAGAGAAAATGAAGTCTGTTTGTTAAGGGTTGCTGGGAATCGTAATTCTGTGAATAGTAAACTACAGTTCCCAGAAAAGAGTCCCAGAACTCTTCGATGGAAAGAATGTGCTCCAAATATGCTTTAAAGGCATAGTGTGTGTGCAGCTAAGGCAAAATACTCCACTGTTTCTTTAGAAATGCTGGAAAGTTATCCACCCTCAAAATCCCTATTCCAGAATATCAAATATTCAATTTTAATGGCAATATTTGACTTTTAAAATTGATTTTTCTTTGTTCAAAGGTGTTGTCTGATGACTTGAAAGAGTTGTGTATATATTATACTGCTTTAACGAAACACACTATTTTGACATTTAAGCACCTAAATTCCCAGTTGTTGTTGTTTTTAAATGGGTCATATCGCAGCAGCTTTCTAGGCCTCTACTTTCAGAGCCTAAAGACTGCATAGATAAGTAAGCATTTCTCCCCATAAGAATAAGAAAACTGCACTCCGAGAATGAACCACTTAAACAAATGGAAAGATGGTTCCAAGAGATGGTTTGGGAACGCTTTTAAAGTAAGTGCACTCTAGGATGGAGAAACATAGCATTATATGTCCCTAGCATGCTGCTTAAGGGAGTTGAGTGAGCACCCGGGATACCACCCAAATGAGAAGAATTTAAAAATCATGCAACATCCACCCATCTGTTAATTTACATTTCTGTCTTTTGCCAGCGACAACTCTTTACGAGAGGCCTGAAGCCAAAGAGCTGATTACTAAATGGCTGGCAATGGACTTCTCCAGACCGGGTTTGTGTGTCTGTGTGCGGTTGTTTTCTGTGACATGTCATTGATGCAATAATCAGTGCATCAGTGATGGATTTATGCAGCATTATCCACACAACATTCCACGTTATTAGTTAGTATGTGATGCTTCCCAAAGGTTACTGCATTATTGCTGTCCGGAGGCCACTGAAGCACAAAAATAATGTTGGACGGAAAAAACAACACTGGAGCATTTGTGGTCTGAAAACTTGCAACATACCACAGGAAGTTACAGGTATATAAATGTAATAAATAAATACATAATTGATCGATCGGGACACACCCATCCATTCTTAGAGCCAGTGTGGTGTAATGGTTACAAGCGGTAGACTCGTAATCTGGGGAACCGGGTTCCCGTCTCCGCTCCTCCACATGCAGCTGCTGGGTAACCTTGGGCTAGTCACACTTCTTTGAAGTCTCTCAGCCCCACTCACCTCACAGAGTGTTTGTTGTGGGGGAGGAAGGGAAAGGAGAATGTTAGCCGCTTTGAGACTCCTTTGGGTAGTGATAAAGCGGGATATCAAATCCAAACTCCTCCTCCTCCTCCTCCTCCTCCTCCTCCTCCTCCTCCTCCTCCTCCTCCTCCTCCTCCTCCTCCTACCTGCACTATACTCTCACCTGTATGGTCTTCCTTCTTCTTACACTCATAGTCACATACGTTCTCAGTTAGTTTCACCTCCGCCTCAGCATCAGTCCAGATTCTTCCTTTCCTTTCTTTCTCCCATGAACACCTACGTTTTCTCTTCCATGCCTCTGAAACAGAGAACCATGAATCTTGCTTAATGGGCACTTACAGATTTTCACCATTTTTGAGGGGTTTTCAATCACACACGGGTAAATTTAGGTTTGGGTTGTTTTATTCTGCTTTTACCCTATATGCTGCTTCGATGGCTTTCTGCAGTCTATACATTTTAATAATAATAATAATAATAATAATAATAATAATAATAATAATAATATACTGCCTTCTTGCTGAAGTCAAAAGAAAACAACAATGGCTTGTGTCTTGACACATACTGATTGTGTCCTTTTTAAACAACCATTTCATCGCTGTATTTATTCAGCAAGACTCTGCTGAATCTAGGGGCGATGAAGGAGTTTTGCTTGGAGTCTCTGAAACAGACGAGACCTGGAATCTCGCTTAATGTGAAAACCTTAGTGGAGGGAGCTGTCTTCAAAACGCCGGAGGATATAATGTAATCTGAACGGCAAACTAACTGATTTATTTTCATAAAGTCTGCAAAATCAAGTTAAACTGTGATGTAACTATAGCAATTTAGCTGGTCATTACCTTCTAAGCCTTACCAGATTCTTATCGCAATCTTAGCATAATAGCTATTAGCGTGATGATCAATAACAGGTCAAGGCAACTAACAAGGTACGCCTCATAATCTACCTTTTCCATTGCTACACGAGCTCCGGGACCTGCGTATTAACTTTACCTTCATCACGGACTCCTGCTGTCTGCAACTTTTAACTTTCCAGAGATCAAAGAAGTTCCCTTCCCTGTGTTGCCACTGTGACTGACAGCCTAGGCATGTGTAATTCAGTAGATCGCTCCCTAGAACAAAAATAATGATACCTCTTCCTTAGTTAGATCGGTATAATCAAAGGGATGGTCTAAAGTACCTTCATATTGTCCCACAGGGAAAGGTCACTCTTGAGCTTACAGTAACTATTGGGGTCTTTTTAATATATATCGTTTGAAATAATGATGTCTTAGTCAACCAATTCCCCGATAGAGCCTTCATTGAGGTTTTGAAAATAATTTTTAACAATTTGGCTGCAATCCAGAGATCGACATTAGCATGCCTAGGGACTTGGCCATGCTCAGAGGGATTTTTATAAAAAAAACATTTTGCAGGATCTATTCTGGCCAGAAACAAGTCTTTTGCATGCAGGAGGCCCAATCCTGGCATCTCCATTCTAACAGATAAAATAACAGGTGTTGGGACAGATCTCTGATAGAAACCTGGGGAGCTCAGCTGCCAGTCAGTTGGGACAGATCTCTGATAGAAACCTGGGGAGCTCAGCTGCCAGTCAGTGCAAGCAATACTGGACTAGACTGACCAATGTCTGATTTGGTATAAGGCAGCTTTGATGGTTAAACCCACTGGCACAGCTACCACATGCAGTGAGTCCCAAGTTTGGGCCAAGTCCTGGGTACTCAATGTTCAGCTACGGGAGTGGTTTCAGTGGGCGCTAGCTAGAAAGGCCTCACTGCAGAGTCCAATCTCCTGCTTTGCTGGCCTGTTTCCTCATGGTCTGAGAAGGTGGGGCCCTAACCCAACTACAAAACTGCTTAACCGCACAACAGGCCCGTTTTAAGTGGGACACTCTGGATTGACAGAAGCTGCCCCGGCTTCTCATCTCAATCCTGGATGGTCTGTTTTGGCTCCTGTGCTCTTGTCACGTCAGAGCGCAGAACCAAAAGACGGGTGGGTTTTTTGCCCCAATCTATGGCATGAGTCAGTTGGCTCACACCAGAGTGAAGTGGGGTAGGGTTGGAAGAAGGAATACCTACCTTGGCCCCAGGCTTCACCACTCTTCTTTCTCCTTCTGTCACAGCACTTCCGGAAGCAGGACGCAGCTCAGGTGAAGGAGGAGGAGCCAGAGTTTGCGAAAAAAAAAGGTATGAGATGGGGAGGAAGGGGCGAGTGGGTGGGCGATCAGGCGAGGGAGAGGGCGAGAGGGCAAGTGAGTGGCGGGATTGGGGGGGTGCCCTGATTTGCCCTCCTGGAATTTGGGGTGGGGGGCGGTAGGTAAATTGTAACTGAAGGACTCTTACTGTGAGTCCAGAAAAACTCTGGGTGCCAAAGATATCAGAGCGGGGTGTCACTTAGGGGCTTTTTGGGGGGGTCAATATTTAATTTTGGAGGTGGGATTTTTTGCTATTCTTGGGGTGATGTTTTGTATTTTATTGTTCGGCATTGCAAATCGTGAGGGGATTTCTCAATTAGATCGTTTTCATTGCCTTCTTGTTTAACTGATAAAATTTTGTTATATTTTGAAGCACGGGTCCCATCTGTACAGTATCATACACCATACAGTGGTACCTCGGTTTCTGAGCATTGCGGAAGTCAAATGTTTTGGTTTTCAAATGCCGAAAACCCGGAAGTAAATGCTTCTGTTTTCGAACGCGCCTTGGAAACCAAACGGCTTCCACTGAGGTACCACTGTTTTTTTCTCAATTTTCTCTGTAAATTTGCGCCTCGGTTTCTGAACATTTTGGAAGTCGAACGGTCTTCTGGAATGGATTACGTTAGAAAACCAAGGTGCCACTGTATTAAGCAGTCATCACCTCCCGCAAGAATCCTGGGAAATGTAGTTTCTTAACGGGGCTGAGAGTTTTTGAGAGGCTTCCTTTTTTTTTTTCATATTGTAGGCTACCTTCAGCATGGTTTACTTTGGAAAGGTAGCATGCAAGCACGTTACGATGATGAATGCTTTCTGAACAGGCTGGGACTTTTCTCATACAATAAATCTCTCATCTTGTTCTAATGTCTTCAGCTCCAAATCCCAACTCGACCCCCTCAGTTAAGGACGGAAACCTGTTTTTAGCTCGAGGGTGGCCTTCCCTCCTGGGCCACCTCCTGGGCTTCACATACCAGTGGTGGGCAAGGCCAGAGGCAAATGTGGGCACAGGATAGTTTCCGCCCTTCCATAGCCTCCATCAAGAAAGTGAGAAGCTTTGATAAGAGTTCAAGGACTCTTCACAGGCAGGCAAAAACACCCAAAGAGACTGCAAAGCAGTGCCAGTGAGGGATGTGGCCTGGAAAATGTCCCGGTGGCCAAATGGTCTGGAGAGGTGCATTAGCGCCCCCCCCAGGCTGAAGTTCCCCATCCCTGCCCTCAGTTGTGACTTGTGACCCCCTTGTATGATTCCTGCCACGTGACGATCTGGCTTTGTATGGTTCAGATCTGTCAGCAGCAAACTCCATATTATATCAAAAATTACTTTAAAAAAAAAAAGATTTCCCATGTGGTTTCGTGTTAAGAAACACACAGCTTCCTTGGGGGATGGAACTGATCTTGAGGTCCGTTAGATCCAGGCCCTAGGAAAAAAAAACCCCACTGTATTCTGGGGGGAAATATGTACCGAAGTCAGCACTAAGTTACACAGAATAAATTTGCAAGCCAACGGCAATGGCTAGATCTGGATTAGGTCATTGAATTTGGAAAACAGGAGTAATGAGGGCATCAGGGAACATTGCAGACTCTCTCTTGGCAGCAGAGCCCGGAAAATTGAGCTTCTGTGAGGTTAGGCACATTGGTAATCAAATTCCTTCAGAGTATTTGTATATGGCACTGAGCTATGGACCGAGCTAGATGGTAGGAATGAATCTGCATTATTAATACTGCTAAGCTGCAGGAGATTTGAGCACATTATTGAAGAATGTTTTGAAATGAGAAAAAGAATACCTTTTCTGACAGTTATTTCAAAGGAATTTCCCTATTTCTGTTCCTTTAACCTCTTCTTGTTTTATATCCATCTATCCAGCTTACTTGAAATTTATAAAAAGTCACTTTCACTTGACAGAGGAAGGTATCGGTGGTGTATTTTCCTGAGCAATCGTCCCCTGATGATTTTACTGTTACCACAGCTTGTAACAGTATTGGTAAAAATGGTATTGCACATAACACCATCAGTTGGTGCTAGAGATCCTTCGTAAAATATGACAAAACACGGCTGAATTCCAGATATTTTTGAACCTTAGCGAAATGCCCGTCATTGTGGCAGATGGAATGTGTATGGAGTACCTTGTGCATTGCAAGGATCCCAGAAGGGTGTCTCTGCTCAGAAACACTTTTTATCTACTTCTTATCCAATTCTTATCACCTCCCTATTAGCAATATAGAAATAATACACGTGACCTACCTTTAAAGGTTGTGCTAAGTGCAGATTTATGAGGTAACAGGCATGCTTGAATTCTCTGCACCTATAATTATTTTCCAGTGAGGATCTTTAAATCAAAATGTAAAAAAGCTAACATCAGCAATTAGGTAAAGGTGCTGATATTCTCAGGTTAGCTTCAACATTTCTGATCTTTTCTTCTTCTTCTTTAACCGGCAAACTCCCATGTGGCCTCTCTTCTCCATTAATCTTCAAGATTTCCAAGTGATAACCCATGTAGTGAGTGCCTCATGGAAGGGAGGACAGACTCTAGCATTTCCTCTCTTCAACCTCTCGAGGAAGTTTCTTAAATCATACTGTATCCAGGGTCTGTCATGTACTGTCATGTAGGATAACAAAGTGCCACTATACAACCGGAGGCGAGGCAAAGAGATCTTTTTCTTGGACGCCATCTATTCCCTGGTTTCTGCAGGTCAAAACATGTGCAGAAACTGGAAAGCAAACTTTAAAATACATACTGTGTGAAACATACGGCTAGCTCAAAGTAGAGCCATGTTCGGGAACTTGACTTTAATTAATAACATGTGGGCATTGATATTTCCTCTAACGATCTAATTTCTGACTCATTTACAGTGTTGTATTCCTGTGTTTAGATCCACCCCTAGTTACTTTCTGATCAATACCACTCTGCCACACCTCCACCCCATCTTCCATTTTAGAACAAGAGATCATTTAATGTCACAGTGCTAGGCTTTTATTTAATTGGCCTTGAATGAAGGGTATCATCTTGGTTTTTTTTGAAACAGTCAAAATGCAATTTATTAACTGCTAGGAGAAAACAAAAACAAAAAAGCTCTACTATAAGCCTTCATTTGTACTTCTTTAGGAGGAAAGAAAAACCTCTGAAAACTTTGAAGTGTTTCGTAAACTTTTTTTTTAAAAAAAGTTCCAAAGACTATACCAGGTGAAGCATTGAATGAATAACCTTTGGAATGGCAAGGTATAATGGCTGATGATTTCATGTGGGAATCAAGGGGTGGGAGCAGGAAGCAAAGCCCTAGAATTGGAAAAGATTTAATTATAGAAACCAACTTACTGCTTTTGCCTGTTTTCTGATTATATCAGCCGGCTAAGAGGCTGAGCAGACTCCATACGCCTACAAGAAATTAAACCCCTTTCAAAGGGTACAGTCACAATGCAAGGATTTTAAGACCTTTCCTGTTCATTAAAATATATTTGAAGACTGATAAATCTCCCCGAGTTGTCAAACAGCCATCTTTTATGCCTTACTTTAGAAGCTGGATTGGAGAGATCTGAGAAGAGCAAACAACCATATACTGTACAACAACCCCAGAACTTTCGTGCGCCCTCTCCCCACACCCTTTAATAAAATAAGGCTGTATATAGCATATATAATGAATTTGAAGGGAAATAATAAGAGGGCAAAGAAAGAACGGCAATGCAAAATTCAGAAGCAAATAGATTCAGTAGAGTAAAAATTCAGGACTTGTAAATCTTTTTCCCGTCCTTGGTAGGGCGGCTGTTGACACATCAAGAGGACACAAATTTACATAAGCTAATTTATTCCTATACATAAAAGCTATGGTGTGAATGCGGTCTGGGTGCTGACTGCTGACAGGCAACTTCCAAGGCCTCAGCTTTCTTTTCTTATGGTTCTTTATCTTTAAACTGGTCTTGGACAGGGCAGCCCTTCCGATAGAGGACTCATTTAATCAGAGGATTGCCCTCTGGAAAAGAGGACAAATAGGCACCCCATGTGAAGAAGAAAATTAAGTGCTTGTTTAACTCTCTCCTTTCGGCTACAGTGGCTGGTTCACTTGCCAGGCCTGTCATATCGGCAACAAGCCTAGCCTTCTTTTAATTTGTTCCGTTTCACTGACAAGTCTATAGAAACCAATGTGCAAACAAGAAGTGTTTTATTGCCATTCTGCTGCACAACAGCAGACTAATCCTGGCTGTATCAAATGTTGGTGTGGTTTTCTTCTTGATTCTGCAAGTGTAGATACTTTTAGAAATAATGTTGTAGTGACAGGGATTAAAATATTATTTTCAGTGTTGTGAAATGACTTTCATCTGTTTTTAGATGGAAAGCTACAAAACATCAGCACTTGTTTGTTTAAGTGCTGATATGAAATTTTGTCATGGATGCTTTAGCTGAGATTCCTGCATTGTAGGGGGTTGGACTAGATGGCCGCTGGTCCCTTCCTTCTAAGATTCTATGATATTTTTATGAACTGGGAAACCTCAGTGTTTGCTTTGACATGTGAATGCATCATTCTGTTTGTGGACCAAAAGTTGTCACCCAGTAGCCATTTTACTCAAGCACTTTAAAGTCCATTATTTTACACCCACCCAGTAAAGTTCAGTATTTTTGAATTATGGGGCTGGAGGAGACTCTTGAGAGTCCCATGGACTGCAAGAAGATCAAACCTATCCATTCTGAAGGAAATCAGCCCTGAGTGCTCACTGGAAGGACAGATCCTGAAGCTGAGGCTCCAATACTTTGGCCACCTCATGAGAAGAGAAGACTCCCTGGAAAAGACCCTGATGTTGGGAAAGTTTGAGGGCACAAGGAGAAGGGGACGACAGAGGACGAGATGGTTGGACAGTGTTCTCGAAGCTACGAACATGAGTTTGACCAAACTGCGGGAGGCAGTGGAAGACAAGAGTCTTCAGTATATTCCCGATACTACATTTCTTGCTGTGGCAACTGCAATGTAATGCAATGTGCCTAGGCACACCTAATTTTTAAAAAGCTGTTTTTAACAAGACAAGCATCAAATTTAACGCCAAGCTAGCCAAGGCACTAGGCATTTAACATGTCTGATTTTTTTTGTTTCAAAAAAAGGTGGTGAGCAATCAGGATTGGGACCATGGTACTCACAGAGAAAAGAGTTAGCGCCGAGATTCCCCAGGAAAAGTTACATTGCTTTATCTCATTTATTTAAAATATTTGTAGGCTGATTTTTAGGGTCAACCCTACCGAGGCAACTTCCAACATACAAATTCACACTATAAAATCCATACAAGTCTAAAACCACAAAGCATCATAAAACATAACTATTGGGCAGGGGAATGGGAACCAAGAATTATATTAAACCACACATAAGAAAATTCTATTCAGTTCACATTTAATTATTTTTTAAAAATAATATATTTATTAAGATTTTCTCAAACAGAAAAAAACATTTAGAAAATACAAAACAGAAAAAGGAAATACAAAACACAAAAAATACAATACAAAAAATACAGAAAATATAAAAAACAAAAATTCTAGCTTATAACCCTTATTACCAATCTATTGACTTCCTCATTCCTCCTCCTTCTGCAATTCTTTACGTATCTTCAGTAGTAAACTCTAAATCTTATATACTTTCTAATTATTACTTTAATATTACCTTGTTTCTATATCTTTTACATTTTAACCTTTTATATTCTATCCAGATCTTTTTTCTTAATTAATTTGTCATCCATTTCTAACAATACTTATACTTATTTTACACCATTGTATTATCTACAACCTCTATTTTTTCTCCCTTGCTTCCACTAACTCTAATCTATTATATGCTTATTCTTTAATTAAATTTTAAATTTCTTCCAATCTTCTTCCACTTCTGCTTCGCTTCGGTCTCAGAGTCTCCTGGTCAGTTCAGACAGTTTCATATATTCTATCAACTTCTTCTGCCATTCATCTACAGTTGGTATTTCTTCATTCACCTATTCAGTTTACATTTAAATGCAGATCTACCTAAACTACAAATGAACCAAAGTGCAGCCATGCTTCCAAATTTCCACCTACCCAAATTTTGCAATGCAATTCTCCAGCCATGCAATGTGTACAAAAATGCATGTGCTGTGGTAAAGTCTCCATAAAAATGTATATATTGGTAAGAATAGCATAGAAAATGCATGTGTTGAGCAGCATTGCAAAATCTGGAGAAATGCAAATTTTGAAGGATTTTGAAGGCTGTTTCAGTTTGCCAATTATTTCAGAAAATGAGGCATGTTCATGTTCAAATTTGAACTGAATCAAATTTATCCTTCATCCTTAGCAGCATTGCCAGCTTCCTTCCCAGAACAGAAAGCATATCTAGGAAGGCAACTTGCTTCAAGACCACCCCTTCCACGATTCTTCCCAAAATGAACCAACCGTCTCCACTAGTTATCGCTTCTGAATCAGCTCCACATTTTATACATGTGTAGGGCTTCATTGATGATGTTGGACCCTTACTTTGCAGGGTGGCAGTGGGGAAACAAGGGACTTTGATTTAAAAAGTGCCTTTCTATAGATTGAAAAATATCGAATAAGGAGAAGCAGTAACATAGTCCTTCATGCCAGCAAACTGTGGTAAATTTATGAAAATAAAAAGCATTCTGAAAATCCTCAAAGGTTTGAGGGGCGGAAATCTCATAGGACTACATCATTATACTTTGAATTTAAAGTACATTTTCATGTATCACTTTTCTAGCATTTGAAAAGCCTCCCAAGACTTTAAAATGTACATTGGACCTTAACCTAAAAGGAACTGCCAAAAGGAGGATGTAAGGGAATTTTATTTGATTTATATGGGGTGATAATAATATGTCAAGGCAAGTTAGTCCAGGTTCTAACTCTGGCGCTGTTCAAGTGTATTTTGGCAACTACGCGTCACCGAAAACTTTGCCAGCTGGAATGGCTTGCTCATAATATTGCACACATTTGACTGGGGTTTCTTAGGAATGGACAGTGTGCTGCAACAGTCCTAGGATGGAGGAGCACCAGATTTTAACCCCCACTCAGCCCTGAAGCTCAGGGGATAACTCTGGACCAGTCACTATGCCATACAGTTGTTGTAGAGGTGGTGGTGGTGGAGATACCTGTATATAAAAGGCAAGATATACATGTAATATGTATAAATCACAGTATTTGCTCAAAGGCACCCGGAACAACTCTCAAACTGTAAAAATCACAAATCTAAGGATTGTCATTACTGTGCAAGATAGTTATACCTGTGAATTCAATGCATTTCAGTGCTGCCCATTGAGTGGAGACAGAGACCCAGGGAACTCTTTTCTATTTACTCACATTTACACATCATCTCTGGGGTTGCGGCGCTCATCTCGCTCTATAGGCCGAGGGAGCCAGCATACAGCTTCCGGGTCATGTGGCCAGCATGACAAAGCCGCTTCTGGCAAACCAGAGCAGCACATGGAAACGCTGCTTACCTTCCCGCCGGAGCGGTACCTATTTATCTACTTGCACTTTGACGTGCTTTCGAATCTGACGTGTCAATTTTCTCACACTTAATTCCTAGATTATTCAATACCCATTCACTAATGACGGTCAAGGATTATGGTTGTTGTATTTAGTAAATACAGGCCTTGATGAATACTGGGCTATATGATCAAATCACTAATACCTTATTACTGTTAACAAGTATCTCACAAAAAAGAACTCTCTCTATAAGGATTCCTTTATTTATTTGTTTAAATATTTACAAACCACTTTCATCTAAAATATCACAAGGCAGTGCACAACCGGGGAAAAACTACAGTAAAAGCAATTAAAACATGTACTACAAACCAGTGGTGCTGGTGAACCTTTTTTTTATTATAAAGGAAGATCTGATGTATATGCATGTTATAAGATCACTCCCCGACTAGTTGTGCCCAACTAGTTTTCTACTCAGATTGGCGTACCTTAGGACTCATCGGAATTAGGCATTTAAAGAAGTACCGGTATCATAACACTTTGAACAGTCATGGCCTCCTGCAAAGAATACAGTACTGGGAAGTGTACTTTGTTAAGGGTCCTGAGAGTTGTTGCGAGATCCCTGTCCCCTCATGGAGCTGCAATTCCCAGAGTGGATTAACCATCAATGCCTCTTCCTAAGAAACTCTGGAAATTGTAACTGTGAGTGGAAAATTAGTCTAACAACCTTAAAAAATGTGTTTCCCCCTTTCCCTTTGGTTGCGTGTTTATAATTTGTAGTGCAGCGGGCAATATACAGTATCAGCACTTGCAAATGTTCCCTTTGTCTTGCGTCTGTCTTCAGACACATGTGATCTCTGGAAATTTGCGAGAGGTTCCTACATTTACATCATGTTCACTGCAGCTCCACGCACCTTTTCAAAAAGTTTCTTTTCTCTGTGGAAACAAGGGAAAGATTTGAGCCTCTGGAGTTGCTGTCTTTCCCCTGTTGTAAATTGGAAGGAAATAGATCTGGAAATCATTGGAAGACAATAAACACAATTGCGCTGTATCACATTTTTACAGTTGCTTTTCATAGCTGATTTGCTCTCAAGACATCATGCTTGCTTCTGATGCATGAAACCACAGAACCACAATCAGCTGATTTCATAATTTACTTCTTCCTGTCTCTCTGGATAGCCAAACTAAAAGAGGGGAGGAAAACCCCCAAAGCCCACCATTCGTAATTCAAACCACCTGTCCTAGATACATGGATACAGACGCCGTGGGTGTAACCGACTTCCATTAAAATCAATTGGAGATCGGCTGTTGACTTCTATGAGAGGCTGATTGCACCCTTTATCTTGGAAAAGTAGTCATGTTTTCTTAAATATGCAAACTTTGTGGCTTTTCCAACATCAACCTCAATTTTCATTAAGGCAATATATGATCATTAGTGCACAACAAAATGACAAAACTAATCTTTTATTTACTTTGAGTATTACTCCGTAGGCAGACTAAACGATTTTATTTGTTCATTGTAATTCATGCTGCAATTTTCTATAACAAAAATATTTGTCTAGATATCAAGATACTTAATGGCTATGGAAAACAAATGGACAGATTTTAAGTCCAGATGAACTCAGTGGGACTTGCAATCACACTGTTAAGGCAGGGCTTGTCATCTGAGATTTTTAAATTACATTTATCAAATAAAATCTTTCTGATTAATTGGGGGACTGTTTTATTTGACCAATTTTTTTAAAAAAGATTACTCAATTAATTGATTGAATATTGATTGTATAACTGTAGCCCTATTTTTTTTTGTAATGTTTTAATCTAGTTCTTCTTCTTTGGCAATCACCTGTGGCTGAATAAGATTGTCTTCCATGAACATGGTCTTAACCGTTAGTCTGTAAGTGATTGTGGAGGCTAATTCTGGATCCACACATCCTTCCACAGTGGGAACATAGGTTTCCAGGTGGGAGTTGATCACGGTGAGGGTTTGACGAACATGCCTTCCTCTTAGCACGTTTCTCCATTTCATCCCGAGTTCGAGCATCTTCAAAGCCTATGACACCTTTGGTAAAGGCTGTTCTCCATTTGGAGCACTCGCAGGCCAGTGTTTCCCAGTTGTTGGTGTTTTTACTACTGTACATTTTTAAAGATTTGCCTTGAGAGAGTTTTTAAACCTCTTTTGTTGGTCACCAGCATGACACTTTCCATTTTAAAGTTCGGAACAGAGTGGTTGGTTTGGAAGACGATAATCAGGCATCCGCACAACATGACCAGTCCAACGAAGTTGATGTTGAAGAATCATTGCTTCAACACTGGTGATCTTTGCTTCTTCCAGTACACTGATATTAGTTCGCCTGTCTTCCCAAGTGATGTGTAAAAATTTTCCAGAGATACTGTTGATGGAATCTTTCAAGGAATTGGAGATGGCATTTATAAGTGCTCCATGTTTCACAAGCATACAGTAAGGTTGGTAGTACAATAGCTTTGTAAACAAGCATTTTGGTTTCCCTGCAAATGTCCCGGTCTTCAAACACTCTGCACTTCAATCGGGAGAAAGCTGCACTTGCAGAATTCAGGCAATGCTGGATTTTGGCATCAACATCTTTCCTTGTGGAAAGATAACTGCCCAGGTAGGTGAAGTGATTGACTTTCCAATGTTACACCATTGAGCTGGATTTGTGGTGCTGCAGAGGGATTGTTTTGTGCTTGTTGATGCACTTTTGATTTTTTGGATGTTGAGCGATAGGCCAGCTCTTCATAAGCTTCTGTGAAGATACTTAGGATGGTTTGGAGGTCATCCTCTCAGTGTACACACACTACGTTGTCATCAACATACTGAAGTTCTACGATGTAAGTTATGCTAACCTTACTCTTTGCTTTCAGCCTATACAGGGATTGGTTTTGCTCCCTGCATTGTTCTTAAAGCTGTCGAGTGGTGAAAGTCATGTTCACTGTCCCCTATGAAGGTCGAAAACCATTTGGGATATTGTTAGGAGATGTTTTGCGAAGATCCTTGCAAGAATTTTGGCGGCCGCAGCTAATAAAGAGATGCCTTGATAGTTTCCACAATCCGTTCTATCACCTTTTTAAAAAAGAGATTAATGATTTTTGCATCCCTAACGTCTGTTGGAATCTCCTCTCTCTTCCAGATGTTTTCGATGGGCTTGTGAAGTTATGTAAGTTCAATTCCTTCTGCTTTGAAGACTTCGGCAGGTATCCCATCAGGTCCATTGGCTTTATTGTTTTTCAATTGGTTAATAGCTGTACTCAACTCTCCCAGATTTGGAGATACTGCAAGCTCATCTCTAATCTGTTTTTGTGGAATTTGTGAGTGGAGCTCAGCAGCTACAGGGGAGTTGCAGTTAAGGAGTGGAGTTGCAGTTAAGGTAGTGGAGTGGCCAGCCAGACCTCTTAGGGCAGGCATAGGCAAACTTGGCCCTCCAGATGTTTTGGGACTGCAACTCCCATCATCCCTGACCACTGGTCCTGTTAGCTAGGGATGATGGGAGTTGTAGTCCCAAAACATCTGGAGGACTGAGTTTGCCTATGCCTGTCTTAGGGGATAGATTCCAAAGTTGTGGTGCTATGTCAAAGAAACTAAAGTATAGGCTTTTATTTCATGCAACCAAGGCTGCAACCATATGCAGAATAAGTCCCAGGTGGGAGTAAGTCAATTCAAACAGATTTAGTTCTGAGGTCATGTACTGAGTTCATTTAAAGGACTGAACTGTAAATATTTAGTTATGCTTAGAGCAAACAACTGGAAGTCTCACGGATTTCACTGAGTCCATTCAAAGCATGACTAAACCTAGATTCAACCATACACCTCTATCCTGTTTATGTCTGAATGGAAATTATGGACATCAGATATGCAGTCTTTCTGGCACTCAGTGTTTCATTGGCTATTAGTTTAAATCTATTTTGATAGTATTTTCACTTCTCTTTTGTCATTGGCATCTTGCATTTATGCAAATCTTTTACCAGCTCAGAATAACAATGATTTAACTCAGGGGACAGAAATTGCTTAATGGTTGAATGCGATTAATCATGTACAAATGATTGAATAATATTTCCTCTCTCTTGATTGCTAAAATCCTACAGGGGAAAAAAACCTCAATTCATTGTCTCTGGAGAGTTATTGATGGTCACTGACTAATTGTGGACAAAAAAATAATATTAGTAGTCCATTACAGTCTGATAACTATTCCAAGCATATATGACACATTTGAGTTGATATGTATTCTGAGCATGTACTCCAATAATTCTCTCATCAGAGCTGCCTTGTTACCCTAACACTCTGCAGATACTGATAATTAATCAACTGCATCAAATCTTTACAGAGTAAACAAATCTGCCACATGTGAGGGATGATTATGTTTCGTGTAGTTGGGAAGATTTCCCCGCTTAATATATTCATGCCAAAGGCATCCTCAGTTGCAAAGTATTTTTGTCACTCATGGGGAAAAATTACTTTCTTCTTATTTAGAATAGATGTTCTCCACGTGTTACAGGAAAACTCTCGACTGGTGTAAATTAGAATGGTGTCCTTGAAATCTGCAGGCCTGTGCTGATTTAGGCCAGCTGAGGATCTAGCAAGCTGAATATTTATGGGACAGTTTGCAAAATGTAAGATTGTTAAACATATCTATTTTTGGTATTCTCTCCCCCCCCCACTTTCCTTTCCCCTTTTTTGCATTGTACTTGGGGATGATTGAAAAGGCTTTTCCCCTTGACTTGAGGAAACTCATCTGAGAAAGATTATTTTCAAAGTAGTTTGACAGCCTTCATACAAACTTATTCCCCGAGAACAGTTCCTCCTTAAGTGCCAAACTTTGCATGCATGTGTGTAAATCCAAGGACAATGTGGTGCTGACAGACTTCCTGGAAGAATTGTGGTGGAATCCAGAGGAGGGGGGTGGGCATTTGCATTATTCCATGTGGAGTGCAGACCCACATTGACAGACACTCTGGCATCATGTAATCCTATGAAGTGCCGGCCCTACCATTAGGCAGAAAGCTGATTCAGGCAGCAGATCCTGGGGCAACAGCAATCCCCACCCCCATCCCCTATTCCTCCGAGTTGTCTAAGCCAGCCTGCTCTGCATCTCTTAAGCTAGCCAGTTTCCCTTAAGTACCCTGAGGAAGAAGGATGCTGTCCTGTTACCAGTGCTGAAGTAAGATTCAACTGTACCTGGAATCTTGTCTCTTGCCTCAGGCAGCAAAATGTATTGGCCTGCCCTTGATACTATGTTTCACCTGATGCTACAAGTTATGTGGGTTTAAACATATTAAATTCAATGGGTTTAATTCTGCACTGGATATGGTTGCACAATGGCTGTTATAGGTAATCCTGCTTGTGTCAATGGAAGCTGCTCATTCTATTTGCAGCCCAAAGCACCACACATCAAGCTGTATTTCTCTGTATTCCCAAATACTCTGGGGCAAGTGGTTGGGGAAAAAAGAATCACAGTTTTAGGTTCAGACAGTTGAGTATTTTGGCTCAACCTTTCTGCATGTTTATTCAGAAGTTAGTCTCATCAAGTTCAGTGGTAAGTGTGCATGGGATTGCAGCCACTGGTATAGTTTTGAACATCAGTGTTTAATCTTGGGACATCTGAAGTTATAAGAAATATGTAATTTCTCTGAGTATGTGCAGTGTCTTTTATATCCATAGTACTGATTGGATCCATCTGCCCTGATGGATAACCTTAGCCAAGAACAGAACAAGGGTAGTGTGACCTCGCTGCAGCTTTTGGTATCATAGACCATGGCATCTTTCAGGACCAGTTCTGGGAGCCTGAGTTCGAGCATCTTCAAAGCCCATGACACCTTTAGTAAAGGCTGTTCTCCATTTGGAGCGCTCACAGGCCAGTGTTTCCCAGTTGTTGGTGTTTGTACTACTACTTTTTTTTTTAGATTTGCCTTGAGAGAGTCTTTAAACCTCTTTTGTTGACCACCAGCATTACACTTTCCATTTCTAAGTTGAGAATAGAGTAGCTTTGGAAGACGATAATCAGGCATCTGCACAACATGACCAGTCCAACGAAAATGGAAGAACTATGTTACAGTGGTTCCAGTCTCATCTATGTAGCCAAGTCCAGAGGGCAGCATTGGGAGAACACTTTTGGCTCCCTAGCAGTTAGACTATGGCATGCTGCAGGGCACTATTTCCCCCCCCCCAATGATAGTGCTGCAGCCAGGGCTTAGGTGATGTGGGGCAAGGTGGCATCAGTATACTGATGACACTCAGCTCCATTTCTCCACAGCATCTGAATCAAGAGTAGCTGTGTGGGCCCAGCAGTAGTGGGATGAAGGAGAACAAGTCAAACTTGTTAACAAGATGGAGGCACTGTGAGCAAATGGTTCCCATGTCTGAGGAAGTGGCCATTTTCCTGACCTAGTCAGAGTTGCATCCCCCTGAAGGAGCAGGTACACAATCTGCAGGTGCTTATGGATCCAGTTTTGTGGAGGCCTTGGTAGCCTCAGTGGCTATGAGCACCTTTGAGTGGCTTCAGCTGGCATGTGGTTGCTCCTGGCCTGAGCTTGTGAACTTGATCACAGCAGTCCAGGTAGTGAGAACTTCATGACTGGATTACTGCAATACATCCCATGTAGGACTCCCATCACCTCCTGGCAAATAGAAGGGGAAGAAATGGAGGCAGTGAGAGATTTTACTTTCTTGGGCTCCTTGATCACTGCAGATGGTGACAGCAGTCACGAAATTAAAAGACGCCTGCTTCTTGGGAGAAAAGCAATGACAAACCTAGACAGCATCTTAAAAAGCAGAGACATCACTTTGCCGACAAAGGTCCGTATAGTTAAAGCTATGGTTTCCCCAGTAGTGATGTATGGAAGTGAGAGCTGGACCATAAAGAAGGCTGATCGTCGAAGAATTGATGCTTTTGAATTATGGTGCTGGAGAAGACTCTTGAGAGTCCCATGGACTGCTAGAAGATCAAACCTATCCATTCTTAAGGAAATCAGCCCTGAGTGCTCCCTGGAAGGACAGATCGTGAAGCTGAGGCTCCAATACTTTGGCCACCTCATGAGAAGAGAAGAATCCTTGGAAAAGACCCTGATGTTGGGAAAGATTGAGGGCACTAGGAGAAGGGGACGACAGAGGACAAGATGGTTGGACAGTGTTCTCGAAGCTACGAACATGAGTTTGACCAAACTGCGGGAGGCAGTGCAAGACAGGAGTGCCTGGCGTGCTATGGTCCATGGGGTCACGAAGAGTCGGACACGACTAAATGACTAAACAACAACAACAAGGACTCCCCTCCTGCTTGGTCCAGAAACTGAAGTTAGTGCAGAATGCTGCAGCACAACTGCTGACTGGAGGGATATTTGCCCTGGCTGCCAATTCGTTACTGGGCCAAATTCAAGATACTGTATTACTATTAGCATATAAACCCCTTAACAGCTCTGGACTATTTAACTTGAAGGACTGACTCAAGTCACTGGCCACTCAACCACTTTGATTTGCAGAACCGGCCCCTTCACAATCTCACGGCTCTTGAGGATCTCACCTAGCGCCGGCAGGCATGAAGAACAGCTTCCGGGGCTTCACCCACATCAACCACTGGAATTTGCCCTGCTTTTAGGCTGCAATCCTATATACCACCCCCTTACCCGGGAACACATCCCATTTAAAGTTGATGGGCTTTACTTATGAATAAGGCACAGGCAGGAATACGCCACCCCCACCCGTATACATATGCAGCATGCAGGAGGTTAAAGTGAAAATTACCAAAAAGTAAATAAATCATAAAGTCTCTCCACGCCGCGACCTCCGGGATGGCTTTGCCCGCCGGAGCGGCTACATTTCACCTTCTTGGCCGGATAAGGAACCACGGGGAGCCCGGGAGTCGACACGCGCCACCCGGGCGGCCACGCCGAAGGACACAGGCGGATCACGCGCACCGCAGCGGGTTCCCAGGGGCCGCCGGCAGCCAATGGGCGGGCGGCGGCGGCGCGTCCTCTCTCCTGGTTGGTGCGTCTGCGAGGACGCCGCTCGCCGCTGCCGCCGCCTCCGCTCGCCTCGCCAGGGGGAAAGGGCCGGCTGCGCAAGGTAAAGCATGGCTGCCAAGGTAAGTCACGGAGCCCGGGCGGCGCGCGCAGAACAGTGCGGGCTGCTGCTGCTGCTGCTGCTGCTGCTTCTGCTTCTGCCCCGGTCACTTGCTCCCAGGGCCTCCAGGCGGCTGCCGGGAGGAAAGAAGCGGGGAGGCTGCCAGAGTTGACCTAGGGCCTGTCCTTGGCGCAGCTTGGCCCGCTTTTCTGGGGAGGGGACATCCCGCCCCCCTCGGGGGAAGGGCCAAGCCGAGGCCAGCTGGTCGTGCTGCTTCCGGAAACCCCAAAGAGGAGGCGAGGCCTCAGGCCTTTTGGCTAGCGTGCAGATTTACCAGCAAGCGCCTCCGCCCCCTGTCTCCCCCCCCAACCGAGAGGTTCCGGGGCTGAGGGCTGCTTCCTAAAAGCGTAGCCCACAGGCCTATTTTGCTCGCCCAGCGTCCCCGTTTCCCAACAGGGGCCGGAGAGATGCTTCTAGGGACCCCAGCAGCAGGTTCCTCTCCGCTCTTGCTGCCTTCCCTGACATTCGTAGGTACACTGCCTTTGTGCATGGAGGTTCTGTTTCGCTGTCAAGCTCCAGAGCCATGGATGGAAGTTGGAATCTTGCTTCCCTCTGGCAGCGTTCATGGAGATGTTGAAACTTCCTGTGCTGAGAGGAGAATGCTCTGGGTGTGTTCAAAGACAGCTTTATATGGTTGCTTCATTGGCACTTAACACTAGAAAGTGGGTCCTGGGGCTAAGGCCTAGCACAGTAAGTCTTGACTGGCAGCACTAGTTAGAGCCACAATGGTACCTGCCTTCAGTGCGGTGTTTGCTCCATAATTAGGATGAGCCTTGAGATTTCTGTAAAATGCCTCTGTGTTACAATGAAGTGACTTTGAAGGCCCATGTCCACCTGCAGTCCTTTTCAGTTTGCAAAGCACACTTATCTCAGAAACAGGACTGTTTATTTTCCAATATATAAATCCATTATACACATTTATGGGAGCTGTGCAATATAGCTTCGCAGTTTTCTTTTTTTAAAAAAAATACTGTCCCAGCTATAGTGCCTGTACAGTTTGGAGCATTGAGACCAACACAAAGGTCACATTTATGTAAGAACTTTGGTTTGAACATTGATAGTCACCTGACTTCCATTGACAGTTTTCCAAGTTCAGATAGTTAAGAGGCTGAAGGCTGCCTGTCAGCCAGAAGGAGAAATGTCTTAAAGTTACCTTGAAAAACCAAACACAAACGTTCTGGCAAGGTGGTGGCAGTTTGTGCAAAGCTACAATAGAATGCTAGGAAAATCCTATGCTTAAAGACACCTTGTATATTCTGCAGCCTTACAAACCCTACAAACAGAATGGTGTTTGACTGCACTGAACATGCTGTGCATTATAGACAGCCAAGGAAGCAGAATGAATGAGTGAATTAAATCAAAGGCCTTGCATCACTTGGTAGCCCATTCACACATATAAAGTATACATGCAAACTGTCATTCACACAATATACTAGAGACAGAAGATCTCTACAGTTAAGTGCATGTTCAGCTGCTGTCCATCAAGCATATTCTAAGCAGAAATAGAGAAATCTTAAAGTCATACTTGAACCACACCTTGTTCTCCTGTAAATGTAGTAAAACCCTAGTTAATAAACTATTTCAAGTTTTCCCAGAAGCAATTATGTGAGTGCTTAAAAAGAATATTCTAAACATTTTTTTTTAAAAAGTAAAAGGTTGCTAGCACTGTTTTTGGCAATTGCTGACAAACATCTGCCTATTAAACCACATTAAAGCCACCCCTGTTCAGAACCCTGATCCTTAATGTTGCCATAGCTGCCTGCGGTGCTATGATAAAGTGATCACACCCTAAGAGAAGCCACTGTGTTGTATTGATTATAACCTGCTTATGGGTGTAGAGCAGCCTTCCCCACTGTGTTATTCTCCAGATGTTTTGGACTACAACTCCCAGGTTTCAAAGCCAAAACCCTAATCATGGCTATGTGGATGTAAGTCCTGTTGAAAGCAATAGATTTGCTCAAGTTTAGCAAGTTTTAAGTGTGTTAAGGGTGTGGATCGGTTTGCAGAGCATAATGAGGATCAGTCCTTTACAACCATCTACTCTGACACTTTTGCTCTAGAGCTGACCACCTCGTATTTATCTATTTTTTTTTTAAAAAAAGTAAGTAAAAATCCATAGTTGCCTTGGGTAGATTGACAAGTCAGGTTATCCTTCATAGGAATGCTTCATGTTACAACATGCCTGGAGGAATATGTGGTAGAAACCTCTCAGTAGATGTTTATATTTAGGTGTGTTTATGTTGCATTGCACATAGTGATTTTGCTTGCAGGAAAACAGTATACAATTGCGAGAGGAAGCCTTGGTTGACTGTAGCTCCTCACCATAGTTGTACACAGTGAACTGTATATATGCAGTGGGACTATCGAAATTATGCAGACTTAAAATTGTGAACACTACCAGTTTTGAATGCTTTCCTTTCTTTAAGATGGTATCTAAACCTTATGCACTTCTGGCATTAAGTCAAACACAATTGCCATTCCGAGTTCCAGTGCTAGGATTGTAGGTTTGTGCTGTAGAGCAGGGGTGGCCAACTCCCAAGAGACTGCGATCTATTCACAGAGTTAAAAACTGGCAGTGATCTACTCCCTTTTGGGGTTCAGGTCAAAGTTGCTGAGCTTTTTTTAGGGAGGAGGAAAGCCCTTTTTTTTTGGAGTGCAGGGCAAAAATGTTGAGCTTCTTTTGGGCGAGCCTAAGTTGTTGAGCTTCTTTGGGGGCAGCCAGTGATCTACCACAGACGTCCAGTGATCTACCGGTAGATCACAATTTACCTGTTGGACATGCCTGCTGTAGAGATATAGGGTAGAGTGAAGCCCCTCTTTGAATCTGTAGAGCTTCCTGGGCACTGACAGTTTTCAATTCAGTACTGGAAGCTCAGGCTGCGTATCATCCTAGTCTTTTCTTAGCTCCATGTTTTCCCCTCCCATCACAAATTCTAGAAACTTTGGAATGAAAGCTAAGCTTTTCTGTGTTCTTGGAAGAGTGTTCTGACTGCTGTCTTAAGAGTGTTTTTAAATGGGCCCTGGACAATTGGCATGCTTACAGGTGACATGGTATATATATAGTGTTTTCTAAACATAGCATTCCATAGAGATCTGAATTATTTCTTAGTATATATATGCGGGGGGGGGGGGGAGGCAGTGTTTTCCTTGAAAAAGGGTCAGAGGTTTAATGAACTGAAGTGTTACATTATGGTGGAAGGTGCAGAAGGACACTGAGAAATAAGTAGAGTCAGATTGTAGTACAGCATTGCAGGAATTTTGATCCTGCATGCAAACTACTAGAGGGGCTGCCTAATTCATTACATTTATTTAATATGCGGTCCCAGGATGGATTGGGTTGTGGGTGGCGCTGTGGGTTAAACCACTGAGCCTAGGGCTTGCCGATCAGAAGATCGGCGGTTTGAATCCCCGCGATGGGGTGAGCTCCCGTTGCTCGGTCCCAGCTCCTGCCAACCTAGCAGTTTGAAAGCACGTCAAAGTGCAAGTAGATAAATAGGTACCGCTATAGCGGGAAGGTAAACGGTATTTCCGTGCGCTGCTCTGGTTCGCCAGAAGCGGCTTTGTCATGCTGGCCACATGACCTGTAAGCTGTACGCTGGCACCCTTGGCCAATAACGCGAGATGAGCGCCGCAACCCCAGAGTAGGTCACAACTGGACCTAATGGTCAGGGGTCCCTTTACCTTTACCTTTACCCAGGATGGATTACGTGGACATCAGTACTGTACAATAAAATAAAATATGCAATACATAAGCATTACTGGAGTATAAACTAAACTGTAGCAACAGCAGTTAGAAATGGCAAAAACACTACGATGAAAGGCGTATTCTGATCTCATCTGCCACCACCAGAGGTCTGTGCAAAAAAGGGTGCATCTTGATGACACATCATGGGCGTAGCCAGGATTTTTGTTTGGGGGGGGGCAGAACCTCAGTTAGCTATTAATTTTTACATACCGGTAGCTAACTGAGGTTCTACATCCATGCCAGACTTCAAAATTTGTATAGTGATGTATCTTGGAGGGGAGGGCATTCCCCAACCTGGGGGCCACCACACTGAAGCTCAAAGGTTCAGGCTGAGTTGTGTGAAAATACTCCTCTGATCTAGCCCAATAATGTTCTGTTTGATTTTTCTCTTCAGCCAAACAATGGATTGGTGAGTCGTGGGTATTTTTCTGAGTCGTTGATATTCCTACCCACCCCCCACATTTGCCTGAGACCTGTCCTGTGTCAGCATCCTGCATGACGGCTTTTTAAAATTAATTTTATTCATTTTTGTATACCCTCAAACTCATGCATCCTCTTGCATTGTTCTTTAAATTGATGTGTTTAAGGTTATCAGATTGTTTTCTCCCCCCCTCCCTTGCAAAAGAACACAACCCACTTTGATGCATAGGGTATTTGAGAGTGAATAGAACTTTAAAAAAAAATGCAGTTTGCTAATGTAAGTACCGTACTCTTTGTTATGGCCTAGTATAGAAAGATTGGATCAGGCTGCAGGTACCAACTCACCAGTTGAAAACCACTGCACAGACTTGTAAAGTTAACTAGCCTGCAAAAAACAAAGTACTTGCCTGTTAAGGGGCAACTAACCTGTGTTTCAGGCAGTTTGCAGAGGATGGACTCCTCTTCCTCCAACTTGCGCAGAAGAATCACCATGGTATCACAGTAATACCAAAAAAGCCTGGCTGGGGCCAAATTGGCTACATTTTAGCCCCATTTTAAAACCTGACTTTTTACTCAGGCGTTTGGACCATGTTGAGTATTTGACATGCTTGTGCCATTGGTTGGTATTGCATATTTTAAGATTCCATGCCAAATATTAACAGATTATTATGTTTTATGGTTTTGGGTGCTCCCAAGAATGGTTGCTTTCTGCCCCCTGATCAACTGATAAATACAGTCATACCATAGTTTAAGTACGCTTCGGTTTGAGTACTTTCAGTTTAAGTACTCTGTGGACTCGTCTGGAACAGATTAATCCACTTTCCATTACTTTCAATGGGAAAGTTTGCTTCAGGTTAAGTACTCCGCAGATCGCCTGGAACGGATTAATCCACTTTCCATTACTTTCAATGGGAAAGTTCGCTTCAGGTTAAGTTCGCTTCAGGTTAAGTACAGACTTCCGGAACCAATTGTGTACTTAAACCGAGGTACCACTGTCTATATAGTGGATTAGTAGTGTTTTAATTAGATCCTAGCCTCTTAGCTTGCCAGTAAATGAATAATGCCAAATGCACTGATGGTAGAGACTTGTGTCTCCCCTTTCCACCAGTGTTTCTGTCCTTGTTGCGGAGGCAGAGACTTTATCAGTTTGTCTGTAGCTAGCATGGAAACTAAATGAGTTGGTAGCCTCCTCCATCATCTCTCTCACTTGCATAGAAGTCCTGGTCACCCGTGGCAATCAGGCAAGGTTTTGAATGCAATGATGGTTTTGCGCAGAGTCCAGCGAAACAAATAGGAGTTACATTCTGCTCTGACCGGCTTCCTTGTAGGAAAGGAGAGAGTAAAATCTGGGTGCAGCTGTGGTGTGTCATTTATAGCACAGGCATTGTGCAGGAGAATTTCCTTGTTAATTGCATCCTTAATCCTCCAGATTAAGCAAGACATTCCCAAACTGCGCTGTATTTATACTGGATACTAAAAACATATATCCCTCTTTTATCCAAATACAAACTCAAGGCAACCTGACAACAATTTAAAAACAAAACAAATACAGAAAAAAGTAGCAGATAACAAAACAGTAAAAACACAAACTGTATTTTGGAAATGCCTCCAGAAACAAAGGCTGCATATACACCGTACATCTAAGGCACATTTAAAGCTCACTCCCAAAGAATCATTGGAACTGTAGCTTGTTATGGGTGCTGGGAATTGTAGTTCTGCGATGGGTAAACTACCGTTTCCAGGATCCTTTATTGGGGGCAGGAGAGAGAAAAGGGAATGTGCTTTAAATGTGTACACAGCCAAACCCGTCTTAAGAGAGTAGTTTTAAAAAGTGAGCTGTGAAAAAGCCAGGCACATTTCTAGGAAGATTCCACCACCATATAGACTTTCCCAGTTGTTCCCGGTAGTTGAACGTTTATGAGAAGGAGGCAGGGGGCAGCAAAAAGAGCAGAGTTCTCAAGCAGAGATCTGAAACTGGTTCATATGGTAGAGTCATGGAATTCTTATGAGTTGGAAATGACTTTTGAGGTTTAAACCCTTCTCCAGGCTAACCCCTTGCTCAGTGCAGGAGGCAACTGCAGCAACCCTGGCAGATGGCCATCCAGCCTCTGCTTAAATACCTCCTCTGAAGAAGAGCCCACCACTTCCTGATTATAAGTTTGTGAAACCTTTCCCATTAAGTACTCAGAATGCCTTGTGCAGGAGGTACACCATAGGCATGTACGTCACAATAAACCTTTGTTTTATACCATTGACCTGCACAGATTATGATGGTACATTTTGAAAATTTACAACTTGCTGGACAACAGAGGCTGTTAAGGGGTAGAGGAGGAGGAGGAGGAAGAGGAGGAAGAAAAAGAAGAAGAAGAAGAAGAGAGGGAACTTGCCAGCCCTTTTTGCACATTGAACTAGCTCTGAAACAGAGATCTGAGAGCGCAGCTGCATGTCCTCCACTGTGCTTGTGGAGCGTTCTCAGACTGAAAACACGAACTTTGTGCTAACACCCAAGTTCCTGTCCTCCGGGTAATAGTCTTGTTTTGTGAGTTAATGCTACTGTTCTTATAATGATTCTGATTTGGGCCATGTACAAAATTTACAATAACAGATCCAACGATGTGGTGACTAAGAATAGATTTATGCACCTGACTTTTCCCTATCACACTGTGATTCCAAGAACACATTGTGAAAAGAATGACAGGCCAAAATGCTTGTTTTTATAGCTGATAAGTCCTGCTGTGCTACATCTGAAAAGCCTTGACTTGTGTGTGAATATATAGCCTTGGCTATTAAGTAAGTAATTCTTTTTATTCCAGCTCTGGGTAAGAATTCTTAGTACTATTTATTAATTTATCATGCACAGAACAGGAAAATGATGGGGCTGCTTCACAGATTATGTGACAGGGAGCTATGGCCTAGCAGTGTTAACACTGTAGCGTGAACACTTGACTCATGCATATATATGTTGTTCTTCTGTGATATCAAATATGATACACAAGTCATAATCTCATTTACCAGTTAAGGAAAAATGTTTGATGCATGGTTGTGTGAAGCTTTCAGCCTTGAGTCCTGTGAGGGGGGGAAAGGCAGGACATAAATTAATAATAATGTCAAAGAAAAGATGCTCTGTAACACAGATAAATGAGTTTCAATAGGTGTCAGTACACGGAACTGACACTTCTCATTGATAGCATCCACCCTCTGGAATGCCATCCCTTAGTTAATTTTTGAGATGGCAGTAGTAGCAACCTTTGAACATCTCCACTTCCTGTGACCCAAACTTTCCTGGACACTGAGGAAATTTTATTTCTGTGTTTGCTACACTGCCTAGTTTCATTTGTGAGATATAGCTGTGTTTGGCTTATATCTAACGTAGTTTTAAAAAGATTTTATCAGAGGTTGTTTTAATTTATATGAAAACAGGGAGCTTTTTATTGTATTAAACCATATATAACTTTAAAAAATAAGTAGATAAAAGCTGATGCAGCCTTGCTTTGGTGTAAGCCACTCTTCTGTTCCAACTGGATTAATTCTCAGTCTTGGAGGTTGGCTGGAGCAAGACCACACATAAAGGTCCACTGCAACCTCAGGTCTAAAACAAAATAGCACCAAGCAGTAATAAAGAGAGCCCCCAAACAGGGTCCAGGTGAAGCTGAGGTTCAGCAGAGTAGCCCTGAATCAGACATAATCCAAAGGCAGAGTCCTAAGGCTGAGCTAGGAAGATCAGGATAAATGCAAATCAGGTTGCCAGAGTAAGAAGCATAAACGTATATTAGTTCTAGTAACTATCAGACCTCAATGTAACAACAACAACTGATTTATATGCTGCCCATCTGAATGGGTTGCCCTAGCCACTCTAGGCGGCTTCCAACATCAAACACAGTACAACATCAAACATTAAAAACTTTTCTATACATGTGGTTTATAAGACTGGCTTCCCACACTCTGCCCCAAGTCATTTGCTTCACGAGCTACCTCTCCAGGAACCCTTTACTGCTGAGGAGTTATTTCCAAGGATCACTTTACTCTTGAGTAGCACAGTGACTTTGGGCTTTCAGGTGTATTCCCCTTTGTTGACCAGCTGCTGCTTTCAAGGTCTGAGGATGATTTAACCTCCTTCTCAGCCTCAGACAGAGAGACCTCTCCAAGAGTTCTTGAGGGTCACCCTATGGAGGCCGTTCTGGCGAGGCCTCTCTCCAGCTCCCTGAATATCATGGGCTTCAGGATCAGTGCTGTAGATCTTTGACCTGCAGATTCCAATGTGTTTTCTGAATGCGTCCTCCCAGGCAAGCACTGTTGTCTTATGCTGCTAATATCACACCTGGGACAGTTTAGAACAGGGATGGGGAACCTTTGGACCTCCAGATGTTTAACTCAGGCCTGGTAAGGGATGATGGGCCATGTAGTCCAGCAACATCTGGGGGCTCTCTATCCCTGTTCAGAGCACGTGATAAGCCTTTTTGCTCCCTGCTGGGAACCCAGGCTCTAAAATGGGAGCGTTGTTCTCTTGTACTTCCGCAAGGGAATGCTTACTATGTGCTGAGCATTGGGGCATCGAAGAGCGCTAGGCCTGCCCCTGCCTCACAGTAGAATTTCACTTGGATAATTACATTATCTTGTGTTACAGCAAGAGGCCTAATTGGCTTGGGCCATGATCTGTAGGTCTCTGAGTAGCATAATGCCTAATCCTGTCCAGGTGCTGGAGTTCGTTGCAGATTAGGCATTGGAGATTAACCACTTAACACTGCAGGCCTCAAGAGACTCTGAAATGTTTTTGTTTTTTTAAAAAAGGGACACTATAATAACCTTTTATTTTGGCCGAAGTAATTCAGTATAAGTAGGGGGGGGGAGGGATCCTTGCCGAAAAACATTTGAATGGGATGCGTGGATTTTGTGACAAATTTTAGGGCGTTTTTAAAAGTTCGGTGTGGTAAAATGAGTATATTATGTGACTATAAGAAACACCAAAACCCTGCTATCCAGTGGAGGTTGGTTGATTTGGGAGAATGAGGCCTTGACCCACCAACCTCACTCTGCCCTCAGCCAGCCTCCACCTGTTTATTTTGTTATATATAATTTATAACCCACTTGGGGCTTGTCCACACTTCCTCTTGTGCCTAGAGAGCAGTTTTCGATTTCCCCCGCTTCTCTTCAGTGCCAAATCACGGCAAACGTCAATCCGTGCTTTGGTTCAGCAGTAAAGATCAGGTATTCCCAGGGGTATGTGGTGGGATAAGTGTAAGTCTGGATGAGTCCTTAATCTCAGTGTTGTTGCCCCTTGTAGAACTCAGCAGGGAGTAAGATGGCGACAAAATCGTCTGCGGTTGACTCTGGCTTCCAGTGCAAGAAGTGTGATTGGAGAACAAGGATGCATTTCAGCCAGCCAAAAACATTAAAGGAGGATGCAAAGCTGGGCTTTTGAGAAAGGTGGCTTAGGCGGGTGTGTGGCCTGGGGGGGGGGTCCTGAGGACCACCTAGAGAGGCCCGAGGGGGCCTGAGGCTCCCCATTTCTGAAGTAGCTGGTGATGTGGAGACCCTGGAGAGCTGCCTCCTGTCAGATTAGACTGTATTGGGCTAAACAAATAGTCAGGGCTGGTGTAAGGAATCTTATTTTATTCCTATATTCCATTAGAAACACTGCGATGACTTCATGATAATGTGTTTAGCAATGTAGTGTTGGGACGTAGTGTTTTCAAGGCAAAGAAACGCAATTTAAATTTCTTCTGTATACTTTGCAAAGTATCCAATCCATCTCAGCCATTTCCTGCAATATCAAGCTGCCCTGGTAGAAGCAGTTTATTTTGGAATAAAAGAAATTGAAACTGTAGCTTTGTTAAGCCACTAAGAAGAATGCTGCCGGTACATTTTTCATAACATTTTAAAATAATCCCATGCTTTTTACATGCTTTTAGAAGCACGCAGCTGAGTCATATACTTTACCAAAAATGTTACTCTGGCCTGCATAAATGGTGGTGAAGTAGGATAATATTGCTCATAAGAAGTAGGCAGCTGGCATTTTCCCTTTTAAAAAAGAAAACAAGAAAATAACACTTGGAAGTGGGGGGGGGACATGTAAAAAGGATGAATTTTGAGAAGCTGTACAAAAGAGAAAAATGGATTATTTCGACTGCCTGAGTAGTGTCCGTTTAAGTGACGATTGACAAGTAGATTATAAATCTTGGAAGAGGTTTAGCTGTTGCACTTGCTCACAAGCATGAGAAACATTTGTCCAGATTTGATAACCGGGTTCATTTATACTGGAACTTTAAATATGTGCTTTATTTGGAAAAGAGAAGTAGAATACGTTTTGCCCATGTCTGAGTCCGACCTGAAAGGTTTTCACATCACAAGACAGAAAACTCAGATCACAACTCCCAGTTCCATTTAGATCCGTTGTTGCTGATATTTCTGGTGGTGTGTCCTTAACATGTCATTGGTTAGCTTATTTTTGTGCCAAAGTGTGGACTGGTTTTGGTAATAGACAGAGTTTAGCCGACTTTTAAGTTTTGTAAACAAAATTTTACAGTTTGATTTACCTTTGTTAGTTTCCCAGTTGGGTACATGCTCCTATAACATCTAAGCAGCTCAGAGTCCATTTTTCCTCCACCACCAATCTGAGAGGAGGAGGAAGATTTGATTAACTTCCGTTGTGACTATCACTTAGTGTTTCCTTCATCCTTTTGTAATTTTATTTTATTTGCATGCTGCCTTTCCACGCATGAAGTGACACAAACGTTCACAAAGTGGTTTTCAACAAAGAGAACAACAGTACACCCAAAAATCAACAACAAAAAGAAAATGATGATGATGATGATGATAGGAATACTAAAACAACAACATAACCACACACACACACACACACACACACACACACAGCATTGAAATGATATTTTTTGTAACAACATTAGATTAGCAGCAACATTAATGAGAAATCTGCAATTGTAAAATGCACTTTGTGTCTCTAACCTCAGTCAAACATGGGAGAATGTCTGAAAGCCATTTGAAATGATTCCCATAAGTAGGAATTATTTGCCTAGTCCCAGCACGCTGCACAACCCAAATTCAATTTTGGTTTTCACAACTGAGACGTACTGAATTTTGAATAATTTTCACTTTTCCATTAATGTCGTCATTTGTCACTGACATTAAGTCAGGCTGCTTGTCAGTTCACTTTTTTATAGTACAATCTGCCATGGCATGTCAGCTGAGATAGTGATTGTGAATTAGTCCCTTGTTGATATGAAGTAAATTTTCTTGTTTCAGAGATAAACATAATGATAATTGGATTTCCATTTGACCATTATCGGTAGTTTGATGCCCAGTATAACAATTTCCTGCCTATTTGTTTTTCCATGAGAGTCCAGCATAACTTCTGCTAAATATTAGGATTGCAGTTACTATGCTTAAGAATACTGCTGTGTATAATCGGCTGATGTTTCTCTCTTGTGCTTCGGACCTAACTAGTGCTATTTTGGCTATGAAAGCATTCTCACTCAGAGAAGCAAGTTCACTGTTAGTATATAGGATTATACTAACATTTCTATGTTTTCCTTTATACTAGTATATAAAGTCCTCAGCCCTTGAATTTCCCAGTAATTTTAGGCTATTTGCTCTTATAAAAATGCTCCTCCTTTTTCAGTCAAAATAAAACACAATTCACTTCTTTTCCCCAGAACCCTTCCTGCTATTGCAGTGGAAATGGTCTGTCTGAGAGTTGCCCTGGATCTTTTAACTTCATTTTAAATCTGATTGAGTTCCAGGCTTGACCGGCTTGACGTCATACGTTGTTTCCATGGCAACCAGCTGATCTCATAAAAATAGGGTATAAAGCCGGATCTGGAAAGAGAAGTAAATATATCACTTTAACCAACCAATCAACCAAAATTCTTATGTACCTGAAAATTCAGTTAATGAAGTATTTATTTAACAAAAGGAAACCAAATCTACAGACACAATTGTTTCTGAACCAAGTTTGTGTTTCGAAGCTTTCAGTGTACGAGTGGATTTTAATTACTATCAACAGACATGTCAATTTTTTTGGTGTGTGTGTTTGTGGCAGTTATAATTAAGTCTTCCTAACAGCTGTTTTTGCTGTTCTTTCAGCCATCCAGCACCAGGCTTGCTGCCACCTAGTCTATCTCTTCTAAATCCTTAAATAATTCTTACTTTGTAGAAGCTGAAGACACTAAAAAAAAAAATACATGCATGCTTTTTATTCTTGTGCTACAGAACTAGGCAACCCGTGGCCCTCCCAGTGTTGTTCAACTCTCCTCAACCCCATGGCCAACATCTGGAGGCCCATAGCATCCTCATTCCTGCTATGTTGTGTTTGTGAAGGAAAGCTTTATACCAGCCACTGAGCATTTGAAGCTACCTTGCAAGCAAGCATACAGAGGTTTCCAGCCTACAAAATGTATTGTGAGTCTGTTGGATGGAGAGCTCCATCCTTTCTCCAGCAGTTCATTGCATTTCTCTGCTGGATTCAGAGTCCCGTTGTCTAGCACCCTGTTTGGTTTCTGTACCCAGCACCGAGTTGGTCCTGTGCCAACCTGATCACTTGTCTCCTGTGGATACCTGGCAAGTGCTGAAATGCATGGCCTGTAGACACACCGTTTGCATGCTGGATGCTGTTCATTTATTTATTTTGAATAGTTCTAAGTTTCACCTTCATCCAAAACATAGATTGTAGACAAGTGTACATCCTATGCCCTTTTAAAATGTGGTGGGGAGTTGTTTTTTTTGGGGGGGAGGGAGGTTGTTATTGGGTTGTTTTAATTTTTGTATTTTGATTTTATTCTGTAAACTGCCCTGAGACCTTCGGGTATAGGACGGTATATAAATTCAAATAAAAATAATCAGTGCTCCCCCCCCAAAAAAATGTTTAGGGGTACTGCCATTTTCCTACTCATATTGATATACTGCCCCTCAACGAGGCCAAACTTAGATTCACAAAATGTTTAGAGGTATGCGCCCCCCTGCATACTCCCTCCCCCCGAAAAAGCACGGATAGTCATCATTATCATCATCAGTACAAAACCTGGGCAAATAAAAATGCCTTAAACTAAAGAATAGTTAGTGCCAAAAAGAATACAGTGTTATCACCAGTCTTAGTTTTTTTGGGGGGGAGGTTATTACACAGCAGGAGCATAATGCATCTGGGTCGGAGGTAGATGAAAGAGAAGAGCATCCTTTGTAGATCTTGATGCACTAGTCAGAAAAGCCAATTTAAATGCCACTTTTAAAATGGATCACTACCAACTAGTTTTTACCATTCCTGGCCTTGAGAACTCCCGGTTCACAACAGAGTACTGTTGCTATCTTTGGGTGCAATTCATATCCTACTGAGGCCAATGGCAAAACTTTTTCATGAAGTCAGCTTTCATATTCTTTGGTATGACTGCAAATGGAGAACTCAGAGTTTGTTGGACTGCAACTCCCATTGGCTTTGCTGACTGAATCTGACAGCAGTGTACCTATATTCTCATGGCATATACAGTGGTAGCTTGGTTCTCGAACTTAATCCATTCTGGGAGTCTGTTCGACTCCCGAAACCGTTTGAAAAACAAGGCACGGTTTCCGATTGGCTGCAGGAGCTTCCTGCACTCAATTGGAAGCCGCGTCGGACGTTCGGCTTCCGAAAAACGTTCGCAAACTAAAACACTTACTTCCTGGTTTGCAGCGTTTGGGAGCCAATCTGTTTGGGAACCAAGGTACACTGTACATAATTTGCTGCAGCATGTTTACAAAGAGAGAGTGGCTTTCTAAATAAGTCCTGATTTTATTTTCCAGCAGCATAATACATTCGAACCAGAGTGGTACCGTACAGGCGTTCATTTTGCTTTTTTAACTCTAAAGAAATATTCTTGACTTTGAGATTTCCCCCTCTTTACTATTTATAGTACAGAAAAATGTGGTTACTTGAAGGTGATGTTGTCTGTTTCCATTATGCATATGCATTTTAGTTCCCCCCCCCTCTTTTTAAAGATTCAAGAAGTGGATTCATGCATGCACATGGATTTGTACCCACTCACAAACTCAGCTACTGAGGTGTAGCATTTTGAATAGACAGGAATAGACAGATCTGATTATAAATGCAATCTTTAAAAGTTAACTTCTGTGCTCAGTCAAAAAAGAAAACATTGCACTGAAACAAAATGCATTTACCTGTCAGTTATTTTTACATAGTTCCTGTCACACAATTATTAGGTGGGGCACTTTATCTATAGGATTTTATTTTCCCCAGCCCAGTTCCTCCTCCTGCTTATTCATGACAAGGGTTCCACAAATGGGACAGTCTTTCTAGTAAATTAGTGCAGCAAACTTTTGTACTAAATAACCTCCACTCCTGCATATTTTACCCAACTTGCCTTGCTAAGTTGATCTACATAATCCAACTGTGATGACTTTGAAACCCAACCTTGACAAGTTGGAACAGATTGAGTGGGTTGTACCCAATGGTGGATTGTCATTAGCAGAAAGCTCTTGTGCTCCTGTGAAGTGAGATACCTAATTTTCACTGGTCTGCCCCTACCCAATCATATGTTGGTGAGGATTGGGAGATCTTCCAGAACAAGTTATGGTGAAGAAGGTTGGAGTAGGCAGATGGGATTGTTGACAATTGGATTATGAGTGAAAGCACTTTTCCACCAAGGCAGCCTTTCACAAACTGGTGTCCTCCCGATGTTTTGGACTCCAGTTGCCCTCCTCTCCAGCCAGATGCTGAATGGCCTATCTGGAATGCAGTTGTCACCCAAAACATCTGAGGGCACTAGGTTGGGGGAAACTGCACATGCATTGTGCCTGCTTTTCAATGATTGTCTTATCGTATGGTCTCTGATTTTAATTTTTTATGTGTTTTGACTCTATGTGGATATCATTGCTTTCCATGATATATTGGTATATAAATATTTTTATACATAAATAAAATTGGTGGTTGTCATATTGCTAGCCATGAATGACAGCAGCCTTTTCTTCCGTTCCATACTTTTGGCCATCCCTTTACAGTAGCACCATCAATAACGTTGGGGAATTCCTTACCCACAGAGGTGCGTCTGGTCACTTCACTTTCAGTGAATGCTGAAGATGCACCTGTTTTCCCTGGCTATTGGCACCTGTAATTGTAATCTGTTTTAACTGTTTTAAATTTTGTTGCAACCCACCCTGGAACCTGGCAGAGAAGGGAGGGTAATAAACCTCTGGATTTCTACCTACATAGAACATATAAACCTGCCTCCTGCGAGCCTGGTAAATATTTGCTTTTCCAGCCTAGCACTGTCTATTCTGACTGATTGGCAGTGGATCTCCAAGGTATCATTCCAGAAAAGTTTTTGATGAGTTCAAAACACACTTTTTTTGCAAGCCGTAGCAATAGCCAAGCATGTTACCGGTACCAATTACTGGGAGAAATTCAAAGTCTTTGCCTAATGCATGCTTTTATTAATGCATGTTTTTATACAGCAAATGAAAAGAGTTGCATTTTTATTTTGTTGTTTGTATTTGCGTATATAGGGCATCTATACACACAGATTAGTCTCCAAAACAAACAGTAAAGCAGCATGCTTACTGAGAACCAGACCTATACAAATTTCAAGACTTCCTAGCAAAATGGGACCAACTCAAAATCTACCCACCTTTCTATTATATTTGCTTGTTAACGGTCCTGAGGGCCTTTTATTTTTTTTAGGGCAGAAAGGCAATCTAAAATATTTTTGCAAATAAGTACCATGTGCTGTAGGACTATCAACGTGACACTCACTTTTAATTTAAAAACACCCTCATGCTGTGGATGTGAAATGAAGATAGAGGTGTTAAATTATGAAATGAAGGCATATGTCAAGTGTGGGGAACCTTTGAGTCCCCCAGATGTTGCTGAACTGCAACTCCCATCAGCCCTAGCAGACGTGGTCAGTGGCCACAGAAGATGGGAGTTGTGATTCAGCAAATCCTGGAGGGTAAAAGACTCTCAGTATATTATGGTGGCATGCTGTCTGATCTGCCTTTAAAGTTGCAGGAGAATAAAAAAGCCTGCCGCAATTTTGCAGGCTTGGGGAGCTCTCAGAAGAGCTTCCCAGGTGCCTTTAATAAAATAGTGGCAGTCCTACCTAAAACTTGTTAAGCAGAGCTAGTCAGTTCTCAAGGGGACGGCTGGTTGCATTTCACTTAGGTTGTATGCAGCTCAGCCCAGTTCGTTCAGCTCCTGGGAATATTATCAATAAAGGGAATATTATCAATAAAGGAAATGTGAAATCATCCAAAGTATTGTTAAATGGGTACTGCATATGCCAGTCAGGCTTGCCAGTAAAGGCCACCGAACAAGAACAGGCCTAAAATCATGCATGTCAGTGTTACAGACAGACTTGGAACACAATCCTTGTTCCAAGATGTCCCTTGTTATCATTCTGATATCTTGGAGGACAAAACCGCCACCAGCAACAATAGGCACAAACTGCTGCTTCCCCTGCAGTACAAGAAACTTAGGAGCACTGGCGTGTGTTTCTAGAAGCCTAGTGAGTGAGAAGCAGACTGTCTGTCTCTTACTGCTTTGTTGGTATGCTTCGCAGCGAGAGCAGCAGAGTGGGCGGTGGACTCTACCTAATGTGTTTCATCAGTTCAGCATTTGAAGGTTAAACTTCCATTTTCTTCAAGTACAAGAAATAACAGACGTAGAAAGATGATGGATGCCCATGTTGTTATGCTGCAGTCACAGTGGAAGCTGTGTGGGAGGAGAAAGACATGGGGCTCGAAAAGATCGATGGATTGGAAGGCTTCCAGTTTTGATGAAAAGCTGCCAGGCAGGTGTTGCAGCTCTTCCCTTGGGCTTTACAAAATATGTCGTTTCCTTGGCTTTTTAATGTGGTTCTTGTTTTTGATTTAATTAAATGATAAGATTGTTCCTAAGCTCCATCATGATAGTAAATATTCTGCGGTATAGAAATGCCTTCAAACAAACAAACAAAACAAACCCACCCTCCTTATTCTAGCAGCTACATTTGCTTGGGAAGCTTAGAGTTAAAAAAAATCCTAGTAAAGTATTGTGAATATTCTCTTTATTACTATGTAAGTTGCCCTTAATGCCAGTCTTTAGCAAATGCATACTCGGCTGGCCAGCCTCCTTCTGCAGATGGCATGGTGGGCGGCATGTATTAAACCTCTGCTCTCGCATCTGCGTAGCTTCCAGTTGGACAGGGAAACTTTCCCCCTATAAAGCCCCAAATGTCCTACCATGATCCCTTGGCTAGCAGACAGTGCCCTTAACATATATATATATATATATATATATATATATATATATATATATATATATATACACCGTGACTTGTACAACCACCAAGTATCCCCATGTCTTTCCCCTTTCTCCACTGCCCCTCCTTTGCCAAATTTTGCATTGTATTAATTGTGAATGCAAAGTCGTCTTTTAGTTTATGGTTTTGTTCTATTGCAATTTGATTTGAATATTTTTTTTAAAAAAAAGAAGTTTGTTTTTTGTTTTTTAAAAAAATACATTGTAAGTTCCTTGGGGCAGAGACTTGTCATCTTGTAATCTGGGGCGTTGATGGTGGTGATTAAAATCCTTGGAAGGCTTTCTTAGTGGCTAGCTAAAATGTGTATTATCCCCCTTTCCCAGTGTTGCTGTAAGGATAGGGTCCAGATTTTCTCTCTGACCTGTATTCTGAATATACATCGAAAGTCCTCTTTTAAAAATAAAATAAAAAAACAAACTTTTACCTGCGGTGCAGAGAATCAAAAAACCCTTGCTAGGATTTGTTTCCTTTTGTCCCTTAATGAATACCCTGCCTGCTGATCCACTTTTCCCTTTCAGCCATTTCACTAGTCCCTACCATCTGATGTCTGCTCAGTAGTGTTTCAGGTTCATTGTAGCTGAACCTGAGCACTTCACTATATTTGAAGGACTGGACTTTGATTTTACTAGTACAGTGAGGGAAATGCCCAGTTAGCCATTAAGAAGGCCAGATTATCAATTTCTGCCCACCCAACTCCCCTTTTCTGGATTTCAGGTGGGTTTTTTTTTTTTAAGCACTGCTACCTATTCTCTGCCCTGTTTCCTCTGCCCTGTTTGTCTGATCAGACAGTTGGGAATATTGCACCCTTGTTGCAATCTGCTTGTAAACCTGCTGATTGCATTTTGCAACATGCTGTTGTGGCTGTATCGGTTCATCATTCTATACAACAATCAAGGTTCTTAACTTGGATTCTGACAGTGCTGGAAAAGCACAAGTGCCATTCATCCAGAAGAGGATGCTGACAACCAGGTGTACTGGGTCACGGACTGCGGGGGGCAGGGGAGAGGCTAAATAAAATATGGGGTGTAAGAGGATGGCTTTTGCACAGCTGTTTGTCTTTTGAACCCCTCTGGAAACTCTCAATAATCAGGTCAAGTTAGTTTGTCTAATACAGCTGAAGTTTGTTTGTTCTGGCAGCCTGGATTTAGGAACATTTGCAGGACCTGAAACAAAAGTGTGCTGTTGTTCAACATGAAAGCCAGTCACTGCATTTTCTCACGTACTCCATTCCATTCATCTCCCCTCGGTTTTCTTCCAACAGCCAGCCAGTATTCCATGTCCACTGAGCATGCTCAGTTTTTACTGAGCTAATGTTTAGGTCCCCTCGCTCTTAGGGTTTATTTTCTGTACTTCTGCAAAACATGGGGTTCCACAAAACCTGCCAATACCTCTTGCTCTGTGTATGGATGGTGCTACTTTGGCTTCAGAAGGAGAATATGTTCACTGCTAATATGCTAACAAGAACATGGTGTTCGATATCCCAAACTACCATGTGAAAAACAATTTAAAGACCATTTCTGAGATATACTTTAAAAGCTAGCTCTCTACTCTTAGGCTCTTGTGCAGTTGATGGTGAAGTAGGTTCAGGTAAGGACAGGCCTTTTGTTTATTTTCTATAATAACACTTGGGAATCTGCATTAGGAGCTGTCCCAGGTCCTGCCTTGCCTGACCCAGCCTAGCCATCTGGATACCTGTAGACTGCTGTCTTGAGTTGGACTTGGGGTGCAGTTTAGCCACCTGCTACGCTTTGTTCCTTACGTTGAGGGCTTGCAGTTTGACTCGACCAGGGTAGCTGTATTGCTCACACTACATTATCATGAACTATGGTTTGGCTACAGCTTCTGTTTCCATTTCCAGGGAATGACCATTTTGCTTACGCTCAAAGCACACACAACTGTGTACACATGCACTGTTTTTGGACCCAGAAGAGGGTGGCCTGGGCTTATGCATGCTCCGTCGATGTGCTCAGTTACCCGGAACAACAACCCCCGTGCAAATTGCCAGTTGCCTGTAGTTGCAAGTGCTGTGGTTGAAATATGAATCAAGTATTGTATGTTAGCATGGCGCAATGATGTGATCTTGACTAGTAGCGTAACTAGCCAGGGGCAGGCGTGGGTGGTCTGCACCGGGCAGGAGGTCTGTAGTGCGGCACGACTGCATGTGCTGTGCGCCACCCCTGGGCTGGCCAAGAGGGAGGGAGGGTGAGCGGGCTGAGGGGCGCTGGACTCTGTTGCACAATGGCCCGGTGCCACCAGGCTGAGCAGTCCACGGGGTGGAAGCAATGGAGGGGAGAGGCAGCAGCAACATCCCTTTCCTGCTGCCCCCTCCCCAGCTGTGTTCCTGCGTGCGAGGGAGCTCCGGAGACCCATGCTCCCTTCATGTCCTGCTCCCCTATGTGCTTTTAGAAATTCAGTATTTTCGGGGATGAGGGTGAGGAGAGCGTTTGGCCCAGAAGCGTTTTGCAGAATTCTGGACTGCTCCTAAAATGTTGTTGTCCTTTTGTAGGTGAGGGAGTGGAGTGATGGATAGGGTGGCATGCTCCTTTTGTACTGAGGAAAAGATTTCTTGTGGTGGTTGTGGAATTCATTGAATTTGGGTCCAGTCCGCCGCGGAGAGCACAAAGCCTTGTGAATGGGCTCTCAAGTAAATAACTGTCTTAGCACAAGATTATGACACTTAGGACAGCATGTACACTTGGATAACACACATTTTCTGGCTATCTACCCCACAATTGCTCATGTCGTTTCGGTGAGTTTTGGAAGGAAAAAGCTACCAAACATCATTAACCCCCAAATAGCTAGCATCTAAAAGCATGCACTTTCTTCCTAATGTGTTGATGTATCTTGCTGTGTGGTGTTTAGTTCTAATGAGAGGCATGGGCTAAAGTGAGAGGACACACCTTGATTTAGGGTGGAGGTTTGTTTCCATAAAAGATGTTTCGGATGGGTGGGGTATAAATAATAAAATTATTATTATTATTATTATTATTATTTACCTGGGGGCATTTCTGGGAGATTGCATTGTGTTGATCTGCATTATGTATACAAACGTTCACACATCTGCATTCTTGGCTATGCTGTGCCCATTTGTTTCTAGGGACCATATTCTCAGGAGGGCAGCTCAGATGTTTTGTCTCTTTCTTATAACCACTATGATAGACACCAAAGAATGTAGCTCCTTATTGATGTGCGTTTATGGGAGTAGGACAATGTCTCTTTCCCCAGATCATTCAACATTAATAGCCATCTTAATATAGAGGATGCTGCCTGAATATAAAAAGGATTCTTCTAGTATCACGTATCATATGCTCTTAACATTTTTTAAAAGCCTACATTGGATATAAAAAAACCCTTCATTGTTGTTAGGATTAATTTTAAGTTTAATTTGTTGATATTTCCCACACTGAACTGTGCCCAAAGCAACTCACAACAAGCACCAGCTTATTAGCAAAATGCAAAACATTTGCACACACAAAGATGTGCTAGGAAATACATAAATAAATTAAATTAGACCCCCCCAAAATCAATAGACATAGGAAAAATTTAAGAATACAAAGAAATAATACAGACGTAATTACATTTAATTTTGCTCAGCATCTCTGTGTCAGCAGACAAAAATGAATAAGCAGGTGAATAAAGCCAGTTCATGTTACTAATTCTAGTCTTTCCACACTCCAAGGAGCTAGAGCAGCCTGGTTTAGATACAGTTCAGAGAGAGCAGAGTTTTCTTACCAAGGTGAGATAACGCTAGCTAACTCCCGTATCTCTCCTGTGGAGGAGGCTGGGGAAGTTCTGCAGAGGGCAATCACAGAAGAAGGGTTGTAGCTTAGAGAGGTAGAACATTTGCTGTGCATGCAGAAGGTGCCACTTCCAATCCCTGGCACTTCCAGGTAAGGCTGGGAAAAGATCTCATGACTGAAACCCAGTTCATGAGAGTTGGGTGCTATGTTCCCCCAGCAGAGGTGACCACATGCTCTGGCCAGCCAAGCTGTGCTACTGCTCTTAAAGAGTTATGGGTCAGAAAAGGCTTATATCTTATGACTGTAGCGACTCCCGTAACACTGTGCTTTGCTTCCCAAACTTTGGAAGTGAAACTTTGGAAGGGGGGGGGTTGCAGCTGGGCAAGTGCGCTTTGCTGCAGGTGTAGTTGCTACTCCTTGTAGCCCCATAGCAAACTGCGTGGCTGGAATATTATTTGGAGAAGGGTGGTTGTTGGGTCATCAAGTACAGCTACCTCCCACCATTGACAAAGATAGCCCCTTATCTTATTTGGTAATCATGATCTTTAAGTCTGTCTGGGAGTATCTTCAACCCTCAACCTTACGTCATTTCTGCCCCAGCTTTGAACAGCAGGTGAGTGCAAAGAGTCATTCTTGACGGCTGCCTTTCAGACTGATCAAAGCCATAGAGTTTTTCCAGACTTCTTGTTAGGACTCGTTTTAATTGCTAAGTATTGCTAACTATTAAATAGTTTATATTTTAATGGCATCTCTCCCTCTCCCTCTCTTTTAAAAATATGTCATTGAATGTCCCTAGTATTCAGGATTGGGCACTCAGGTTATACAAAATAGAATCAGTTCTTGTGGTTGATGGCTCTATGTGGGCAAAGGCAGAGTGCACTCATTTAATATTTGGCAGGTTGTTCAGAGGAACAACGCCAGCAAAAAATATCAAATAATTGAGTGTAAATGTTAAAACAAGTATTTATTTATTTATCTATTTTTCACATAAACCACTGTCTAATTTATTTGAGGGGAACATTTATTTTTCATCGCTCATTCTTTTGTTTGAATTATCCTCTTTTTTAAAAAAATGACATTTTGACATCCTTTGTATCTACTATGCATATTAATATAATTGTATTTACTTGTAGGTGGCTCTAACCAAGAGAGCTGATCCAACTGAGTTGAAAACAATATTTTTGAAGGTATGTTAAAAGTAAATATTTTATCCGTTAAAGCTTGAATTTTTCATTTCTTTAGCTCTTATTGCATTATTCATCTCTTGATAGTCTTCTAACCATTAATCATTCACTGTATTATTACCATGTTAGATTTAAATACCACTATCAAAAATTGAACAATGCTCTCCAAGAAGTCAAATATGTTCTTGAATGATTATTGTATAGACTCGGGGAAATACAGCTATCCCCCCAAATAGAATAGAAATTTCAGTGTTTCCTACATGGAGCAGTGTGTGTGTGTGTGTGTGTGTGTGTGTGTGTGTGTGTGTGTGTGTCTTAGAAGATCTGTGAATTAGAACTGCAGTCTATTACTGTTTTCATTAGCATTCCCCCATCTCCCAAATCATTGGACTGCTAATTAATGGTGGGAACAAATGCAGATAGTCACCCTGCCCCTACAAGAGAGTAAGAGGGAATAACTTGAAGATTGGTTCTGCAAACATTTTAGTGGAGGTAATTGCAAATGTAACTTCACCTGAATGCTAATCAATGATAGGTGCCAGTAGCAGGTCACATACCGTAATTGTTTTCTGCCCTGCGTTGTATGCTCTGTTTTCCATTGCTACTTGTAGCGTTGATTTAGCATCCATTTTTCATTGTTAACCAAAGTTTAGGGCTGTGGCTTGGAAAGCTGGTTTCTAAATCGGAGGTTGGAAAAGTTCTTGGCCATGGTTAGAGAGGCCAAATCATTGTTCAGGGAGACATTCAATAGCAAGATGGAAAGAATGCAAACCTGCAGCTTGCTCCTGATTTCCAGGTTGTGATGGAAGCCTGATGTCTGCACTGGTTTTGCATTTCTGCTTTTGGGTCCTGGAATATGCTAGGTAAGCAAAACCATCAGGTCTATAATGAGGACTTGCAAAAATGGGCTGTTGCTTCTTCATTGAGGAAGAGGAGGGTGCAACAGAAACCGAGTAGAGGTGGGGAGGAGTTAAATGTACAGTTCCAGCAAACTAATTATTTGGGAATATATGGCATGGCTTCATTCAAATGCCTTTCTGGGTCTTGTTTTGCTTGTACCTGGAAACAACAGCTGCTTGAAAGTCTCCCTCCACCCTCCACCTGGTGAGATACAAAACAAAATAATAATAATAATAATAATAATAATAATAATAATAATAATAATAATAATAATACCTAACCCTATAACAGTGAGAATTTGGGCCTCTGAAAAGCCAGTGGACTTGCTGCATAAAGTAGAAGCTGTTCTAAAAGCTGGATTAAGGAAAAATGATAATAATTTGAAACAAGAGATCTATCTCTCAGCTACTTCAATATCAGAAAAGCCAACAATAGCAAGATGAGCCTGTAGCTATGAACTATGGTATAAATGAGAAGGCACAAAGGTCGCTTCAAACCTGTATATTTTATGCTACTTTAACAGGCTTATCATATAAAATGGGATAAGCCTGCAAAGTCTTCTCGGTGGCACACTTTGTGAGAAATTCGCATGTGCTGCTCTGAGAGTCTTGGTAGGAGGATGATACATAAGTACACATTTAATTCTAACATGACATATGGATTTATGAATATAAGTTATTTTTTCCTTTGTGGATTTTCTACATTGCATTTGCAAAAATGGCATTAATTCCTAATAGTGCCTTTATTTCTAGACCATCCTCACACCAAGTTTATTCAGGACACTTCAGAGTCATAACACAGACTAGCTGAAATTGGCAATTAAATTTCTATTAAAACAAACAAACAACCCACACATACCAAGGAAACCAAAACACAACACCGTTAGAATGGGATTTTTATCACATCATTTTCCATTTCAGTTAAATGCATTGCAATCAGTGTGAAATTCCTTGGTTAGTTACATATTTTCTCTGGAAATACTTAAATATATATATATATATTCTTCTGTTGTATTTGTAAGGACTTAAATGGGCTTGAACTAGTTAATGCTCGAGTATTTAAAATATATGATTATCCAGTGTGAATTTTGAAGGAACTTACCAAAAAGCCATTAGGCATTATTGTGTAATATCAAATTCTCCATAGGTATAATTACCAAAGTGGAGGGAAAATACATGACTGCATAGTACCACCTTTTCGAAAGTCTTTATTCCCAAACTAATAGAATTGATGTGTGTGTCCCCCCCTCACTTTTGTCATGATAATTTCCTCAGAGTAACTCTACTTCTTGTAACTCTGCTACCATAACCTAAGAGATTAGGCTTCAGTCAAAATGAGCAAGCTGACATTTTCAAGGTCATTTTCTATATGTAGTGTGGGGGGTACGTGATTGGATTTCAAATACACAAGAATAAATCGCAGTGGGTAGGAACAGGGGGACATCGAAACCTTGTACTGCTTTCTATTATTGAATGTCTTAGCAGGGGGGCTAGCCTGGAAAAAAAAATGAAATGTAGAAGCAGAAAACGGCTGACTTATTTGATTTGTTTCTCGATAACTGTTGTGTTAAAAAAGTTTTCAAGCCTGAGATTTGGAAAGATTTTCTGGCAGGTGATTGCGATGAGATCGATTTGGTCTGTGTACTGGTTATAAAAGTGTGCAGCTGGGTGTGTGTGTGTGTGTGTGTGACATATCACCTATTAATCAGGTTGCTGATTTTATGTTGCTGCTGTGTTTTAAATTGCTTTTAATTGTGTGTGCATGCATGCATAAGCGCATGCGTTGATTTTGATTTGATTCTTTAATGTGTTTTAATGTGATAGTTTTGTTGGCCGGGCCATCGGAAGGATTGTAAATATGAGAAACAAACACACTACGCTTGCTCCTAAACATAGAACATGTTGCAGCTGAAACAGAAACAATTAATTTGAAATGATCGAAATACAACATTATTAAATGTTTGGGCTATATAGTTTTCTGTTTCGGTCTTTGCTTCAATAAAACACTTGCCTGAAGGAAATTACTTTACCTATATATGGTTTAAATCTAGACAACTAAAAAAACAAAACAAAAACCACGTACATTTTAACTCTCGAAGGGAAGCCAAGAGTTATGTACTTACAGAAAACATAAGGGTACTTGTCAGGCGCAACAACAGCTTTATTCTATGGGATCTGGCAGCAGGCTTTGCTCTGCAAGAGCTATTGCAACGTAAAACAAAGCCCGAGTCTTTGAAGTTGGTTGCAAAATTGTAGTAGACACCTAACTTACTTGTTACTTCATGTGGATAATGTTCTGTGGAGAATCGCAGCAAATGTTTTTATCAGGCCACCTCAGAAAAGAAACATACCACAGTAATTAGCAATTTGGCTTTCCTGTTCAGAACATGTTGCTTGCTGCGATACAGATCTTTCTTTTAAAGGTGACACGTGGCGACGTATGTGCTCTTGTAATTTATTTACAGCTGCGTTTTAATGTCCCTTCGCTCACCGCCCAAGGAGTTTTTTAGTATTTACGGTGCATTTGCAAAGTAGCTATTTTGCATTCCGTCCACCCCACCCCCACCCCCACCCCCTTTATCGGATTTTTACTGACCTCAATATATGCAGAGTTGTGGGCTTTTAAAAGAATGCAGTGGTGATAAGGAATGGGAAGTCGACTTTAATAACACTTTAAAAGTATGGCTGGGATCCAGAGAACTACTTTAGGGGCACCCAAGGGCTTGGCCATGGCCAGTGGATTTGTTTTGTTTTTATAAATAAAATTAAGCCTCTTCCCTTTGAATTAAATATCCTTTGAATAGCACCGTTTTCTCCATCTCCAAGATGTTTGCCCTAAGACATCGAGGGGGGAATTGTTAGAGTAGCACCAGTCCATGTGTTACCTTCAGCATGCAGAGATAGTCACATGGATATCCAGGTTCCAGCTAGTCTGCTTTTCAGAGATGGCTGTGCACATTGCCAAAAAGAAAGAAAAGAAAATGCATTGCAAAAAGGGGGAGGGCTATCCTCTATAAAGTAGGACACATTGCCACCCTACTCATAACTGCAGCGTATCCAAAGACAGGCCGCCAAGTGGCCTGTGGTAGTTTCAAGGTGAAACTACCCTTTGTAATAAGCAGGAGATTATCAGCATATGTTAAAAGACTCATGGACAAATGTGCAGCTGAGCTGTTGGGGAGTGTTGGGTACCATTACACAATAAGCTGTGAAAACTTTTCCTTCTGGCCTGCCACCCAGTTGACATCATCATCATTGTCACCATCATCATTTATTTATACCCCGCCCAGCTGGCTGGGTTTCCCCAGCCACTCTAGGTGGCTTCCAACAAAATATTAAAATACAATAGTCTGTCAAACATTAAAAGCTTCCCTAAACAGGGCTGCCTTCAGATGTCTTCTAAAAGTCTGGTAGTTGTTGTTCTCTTTGACATCTGGTGGGAGGGCGTTCCCCAGGGCGGGTGCCACTACCGAGAAGGCCCTCTGCCTGGTTGCCTGTAACTTGGCTTCTTGCAGTGAGGGAACCACCAGAAGGCCCTCGGCGTTGGACCTGTGTCCGGGCTGAATGATGGGGGTGGAGACGCTGAGTTATGGCTGGAAATGAAGTGGCCACGAGAGGCAATGGTGGTGTATTGCCTCATCCTAAAAGCACTCACCTGTTGGCGAAGCATGCTTTAGGAATTCTTAATCATTTGAACCAATGGGTCCCTTTCCTTAATATTTTTAGGACACACCCTATTTTTTGTGATTGCATGTTTTTCTGAACTCTTTTCAATGCATTTTAATTTGTTGCAGCCCACCCTGGGGGGCTAAAGGTGAGGGATAGGCAGCAAATTAAAATAATAATAAAAACAGCAGCAACAGCAACAACCTACAACGTTAAGCTGAAAGCCCAAATAATGCCTACCAGGTCCTGTAATAAATGCTGTTCTTAAAAACTTCATAGGTACACACAATCTCTTCCCCTGATCCCTGCACTCCCCCCTTTTTTTCTATCAGTTTATGGACTTAGCCCTATACTTGTGTGTGTGTGTGTGTGTGTGTGTGTGTGTGTGTGTGTGTGTGTGTAGAATAGAATTGCCAAATGTATTGTGTGCTTCTCCCCCATCCCCTCTTCCTGTGTAATACTATATGATTTCATGGGGTTTCGGCCAGTATAGTGTATTGAGGGCATTTTTATTACTGCTCTTCATATTGCTTTCTTTCCTTTCTGGAGTAATTTTAGTTTTCAAATAAAATTTGTTTTACTTCTGCTTTCACTTCTGTTTCTTTTCTTCTTTTACTCCCAAGAGGTAGATATTTGGGAGCAAAATCTGAAAAAAATGTTGTCAGAGTCATGCAACTGTAATGTTTTGCACATGGCTGATAAGTATGAATGCATATGAATGGGCACAATCATGCATTTGTTAAGTTCATATAAGAGAGAGTAGTGATCATATTTCATATTTTGCAAGCTGTTCCACTGGCATTTGCTGGCAGCAGTAAGCAAGAGATTGCTCAGTGATCAAAGACTCAAAATACAGGCTCAATTCATATGATGTTCTGAACCATGGTTTAGAGCAAAGGGTAGGCAGCGTGATGCCCTCCAGATGTTGCTGGACTTCAACTCCCATCAACCCTAGCCAGCATGGCCAATGTAGTCCAACCACATCTGGAAGGTGCCACGTTGTCTACCCTTGGTTCAGAGGGCTGGAAACAAGCTATCAATAAGCATACCCTCTTCCCTTTTAATGCTAACCATGGTTCGCTGCAGCAACCAAACCAGCAAAATGTTGTTACCATTTGCCCTCCAGAATATGATTAGCGTTCGGTATTGTATCGAGTCGCGATGTTTAGATTTGCTTATATATTTCTACAACAAACTTTTTGTGTCTTATGGGTTGTGAATCTACTCTTGAGCTCAGCGATAGCAGAAAAGGAAGTATATAAATCAGGCACCCCCAAACTGCGGCCCTCCAGATGTTTTGTCCTACAACTCTCATGATCCCTAACTAATAGGACCAGTGGTCGGGGACGATGGGAATTGTAGTCCAAAACATCTGGAGGGCCGAAGTTTGGGGATGCCCGATATAAATCAACTCCAAACCATTGCTTCTGATTCTTGTTTTGGAGGGCATCTAGTCACCATAATTTGGGTGTCTTGGCAAGCTATAGTTAGCACTCAAAGAGGATAAGGAAAGGCAGTTTGGGGGCGGGGCAGGACACTCATCATGAGAAGTAGAGAAGGGAGCGTGTGCAAACCCACAGCAGTTTTATGCCGCACCACATGGGGCAGCACAGCTGTACAAGTGGTGCAATGCTACCTTGTAATTTAAGAACCAAATTCTTCTTCTTTTTTTACAGTATGCAAGTGTTGAGAAAAATGGTGAATTTTACATGTCCCCCAGTGACTTTGTCACGCGGTTCCTGAAGATAATAGGAGATGGGGTGCCCAATCCCAGAACCGTTCAGCTGCTCGGAGGTGTCGTGGATCAGACAAAAGATGGGTATGCACTGTGACATTTATTTAAATTACTTATATGTTGGTAGCATTGGAGATTCACAGAACAAGCTGCTCTTCACTTTTAACGTATATGAAAAAGATACTGTACTGCCATAGAATTTTGCTTTCAGCAGCCATTGGTTCTTCAGTGTTTATGTGAATCACAGGGAGGGAACAGGGTACGCTGTCTTAAAATGCGTTCCACTAGACACTGGGCCGAATACATAAAGGGTTAAAAAATGCACGCACTTTATACCAAACTCAGTGACAACATTTTTAAACTTGATGTGCCACATTCAGAAGTTACAACTATTGAGTAATGCACGCAAAATGAATTTTATAGAGCAAGTTTCGGAAAAGTAGAGGTGAATATTTAAATGTTCGACACAACTCCAGAGCAACCTTTGTGAGCACCTGAATGTACATCTGTATGACTTTCTCTGTACATGAATCCCCTGCCCCCCCCCCCCCCGCTGATCCCTTGTTCAGCCTCGCAAAGACAGGAGTGTTTTTTGCCTGGCTGTTTTCTTGCTAGGTGGATGCACTGCGAAACGTTTAGTGAGAGGAGGCTTCCAGAGGGTTAGGTGGGAGGTCTGAGACCTGTTGTTTAGCTTCAGGAGGGCCATTCACGGTGCCTGTTACCTTCCCACAGATGAGCATGTAAAGAAATGTTTTACTGCAAATTGCACTCTTTAAAAATCCAACTGGCTTCCTCTAACAATCCATACTTTTTTTTCCTTTTCTTTTTTTGCTGCTACAATTAAATTCTGCCCAATAAAATATGCCTGTTCTGCCAATCATAGCTTGGTTTCCAGTAAGCAACTCAAAATACTATATGGCTTTTATTTTTAGAAAGTGTAAACAATTCAAAATAATGCTTTGAAATGCCAGCTTTTCCCATTATTATTGATTTATCTCTAATCTACCATTTTTCAGAACAAGTTGTTTATCTAAGATTGAAACATTAAATAATAGGCATAGCTTACCCTGTGCCCCATTATGCTATTATGGTTAAATTGCTGATTTTAGTAAAGCATTGTAGCTTTTGTATTTATTATACAATGATGAGGATAATGATTAGTATTGCTAAACATGCAAAAGAATGGATGTTGCAGGAATACACACACACACACACACACACGAATTTCAGACGTGTGTGACTTGGGTACTTTGTCGTATAGCAGAAGTTAATAATTAGCCAATTTAAAGGCACTATTGCAAAATTGCCCTGATTTTAGTGGAAAAGATGTGGTTGAGGGTAGATCTCCTTGATATTGAAGTCAGCGAACGTTGGGCAGTTGTGGATGGTTGAGTTCTCTGCAAATGGGCACAAATAACTTTACCCCATTCCCACTGACATTTCACCCCATAACACAAAATTGCTTCCATGGGACGTGGCATAAAATGGCTGCCATATCTTAAAGGCCCACTCCCCCAAATGAATGGGAATAAAGGCACCTACTTCAGCCACAGAGAGAAACTCTTTACACTCTCCTCTGTTCAGAAGAGAAGGTGAATATGCAGTCTGGGCATCCAATGAAATGTGGCCCCGACATAAGGGGAAGTGCTCACCATAGGACAAGCTGATCCCGTGTGAACTGGAATTGAGAAAGCAAAGCAAACAGGTCTCTCATGCACTGTGAATTTTTGAGGGCATATTAACTGAAACATTTCACCGGCGCCATAGAAGCAACTGGTGTGCTCAAGTGCTGCCTTGACAACTCCTTCGTATAGTTTTCCAGGAATTAAAGCAAGGCTTAAGGAGTTTATAAAGCCACTCTTGGCTGTTCTTCATCGAAGGACAATGCATAGGAGGAATATCTGCACTACACATCTAAACCCATTTGAAACTGGTTTCACCATCCTGACTTTTCCCAAAGGCACCTGGCAGCTGTAGTCCTTGGGAGCTATGGGGGTTAACCAGGTTTTAAAACTGGTGCAAATATGAATGGTAGACACATCTGTCTGTTCTGCAGTTTCCTTTTTACCACGTAAGTTATCACATGTGCCTCCTCATAAGAAACACCTCACTGTTCTTAAGTTCAAACCCAAGTGGCCAAAGTTCATAGGTCAAAAAGCCTAGCTTCATTCACCAGTCTGGGTCTCCACAAACCCCACAAGAGCTGTTCTCTTGGCTAGCCTAAGCCTCACTAAATGTGTGCGACTGAAACAACTCCATATTGCTTCGCTGTGCATCTTGGCCTCCATTTTCCTCCCCTTGTCCCCTGTGCCAAAATTTATATTGTTAGCTCCCTGCATAAGGGACCTGGTGGCACTATATAAATTACATGAGTATTAATAACTGAATACAGGCTACCCATTGCCCAGGAGATAATGGGTTTGCCATCAGCATTTGGGCATTGCGGTCAGTATGGGTAAAGAAGTGTTGGAGACCTACAGATGAACTCTCTGGATTTGGTGAGTCCTAGCAACTATTTCCTAGGCTTCTTTGTGTTCCAACAATACTAAAGCAGAAGTGGGAAGCTCCTCCGCAGATGTATTTTTCAAAAACAACAGACTTCTATGGATTTCATTTACATAATACTAATATGCTTCAAAATCAAATCAAATGGGGGATTTGACTAAATTTGGCTAGAGTTGTTCCTTTTCTTTGTCCTTTCTTATTTTGACTCGCCTTTCATTCTTTGATTGATTGATTAAATAAATAAATAAATATATGGTCGCAATATGCTGTTCTTGTAAAGACTGAAGCAAAATACACATTTGGCTTCTTAGATTTTTGTGTTTTTTTAAAAAATCTCATTTTCCTTACCGAGTGGTTCATTTCTCTGCTATTTCTAATATATTTTAAGTTTCTGAAATGTAAGTTGCAGGCTAATTTATATCTGAACACTGGGGGCACAGTCTGCTAGGAGCTTCTCCTGCACAATCCTCAGTATGCTGCTGTCACATAATGGACTTCTTGCAAGCTAAGGTTGAGCTTGTTTTATGGTAATCTAAATTTCTGAAAGCAACAAATCACTTTCTATTTTCATTTTTTTAAAATAATAAAAAAATACACATTCTTTGTATTCTCCATGAATGTTAGTTTATTCTCTGATCAGTACAAAAGATTATTGAAGAGAGAAATTGTAGGGATATTCTGGATGAACAAATAATGACCATGCAGGGCTGAGCTCTGCTCCCAATTTAGAAATTTCAGAATTTTTGGATCAAAACTGTCTGACTCAGCTGCTGAGAAACCAAGTGAATTTCATGGGAACACCTAACATCTAAACCAGGCATAGGCAACCTTGGCTCTCCAGATGTTTTGGAACTACAACTCCCATGATCCCTGACCACTGGCCCTGTTAGCTAGGGATCATGGGAGTTGTAGTTCGAAAACACCTGTAGTTTGAACCAAGGTTGCCTATGCCTGATCTAAATGGTTGAAAGCATGGAGCTTTCGGCTGTTCTTTCAAACAGGGCTTCCCAAACTACTTTGCCAAGCCCTGATTCTAGTGGTGCACCTTCTCGCACCCCCCACCGGCCAAATGAAAAGCTGCCGCCCATGTAGCAAGAATCTCTTAATATCTTCTGCCGTCTTGCTTTGTGGTGGTGAACTGTGTTCTCTCAAGCGAAATCTTTGTTATGCAAGAGGTCTCCTTTGTGATAAGCCCATCCTTGTTCTCTGCACTTCCTTCCAACTTTCTCTGCCTCCTCTACAGGTTCAGTTGTCCTGTAATATGAAAATAGGAATCCTAGGCCCTTCAGAACCCACCTTCGAAACCCTTCTGTTTGCTGCCACTTCTACCTTTCCTGAATGGGGAAAGCTAACAGAGCAACCTGTCTCTTGGTGCTTGAGATGAGACAATGGGAGCAGTCTCAAAGTCAGTATTGTCTGCACTGATGTGCAGAAGCTGCCCAGGATATCACTGAGGGCAGTTCCCAGCTCTACTTATTAATGCAAGAGATTGAACCTGGGACCTTCCCACGTGCAAAGCAGATGGGGAGATGCTGTCTCATTTCCACCTCACATTAGAGATGGGGGAGAAATTTGATTCACTTTGCATTTTTGAAGGTGAACTTACTCGCGGTTTCTGAATCAAGATGCGAACCAAAAGATGCATCCATCCTTTGACGTTCACACTTCTCCGGTTAAAAATGCATATATTAAAAATGTGTTTATAAGGCAACATTGCAAGCAAAATGTACGTTAGGAAAATTCACACTAGAACGCTGGTGAATTTTCATGGGAACTCCCCCCCCCAAAAAACCCCCACAAACGGTTGTGGAAATGAGGATAACTGAAGCCAAGGTTGGGAAAATGAGAAACTGTGTGAAACATAAATTGATACGTATTCCCTACCTCAGAAACCAGACTGTTGGGGGCTTAACCTCCACCCCCACCCCACGCAAAAAACCTGTGCCATGCTGGTGGAAGTTAGCCGCCATAGGGAGCAAGAGGGAGCAGCAAAAAATGACTGTTCAGACCAGTCTTGAGTTTGCTGCTAAGCTTGTGGAGAAATTGGCCTCAAAGCACAACTGAAGAATGCAAGGCAAACCCTCTTTTTTGCCCCCTTTATTTTTCCCCCTTCTGTTAAACATGTCTTTGCCACCTCATTCGCTTTTGAAGAAGTGATGGCACTTCCCTTTTTTCTCCCGTTAAAATGTGGGAAGATAGTACCAAAGTGGAGAACCTCTGACTTAGAAGGCATCTTTCTGCTTGATTTATAATTCATCCATCTCCTCCTAGTTTCACATCGTTAAAACGCAGGGTCATTAGGCTTTACTCAGCCGGGCTTTTAAGTTAGACAAGGCCTTGCTTATGTAGGCAAAATTATTCTTAAGTAGCATATTGAGGTTCATGTTAATATGTGCTGTTTAATGAAACCTAATGATATTCAATGAAGGGTTGCACTATGCCAGAGAGAAAACTTGTTACCTAGGCAACTGCCCTTGTGCCGTATAGAGCTTGGAACATATGGCTATGTAACATGCATTATTTCAGCATCTTTAACCATTAGGAACCACATGTGTAATTGACTGTGAAAAATTACTGCTCAGTTACTGTATTGTATGGGCATAATAGAAGTAAATGAGTGCGTCATTGTTGTCAGAGTCGATCTGTTGGGAATCACTTGCAGGCCAGTCTATTTAAGGAGCAAAAATACAATAAGAAGAAAATAGCTGGTTTAATTAACATGTAAAAATTGGGTTAATTTGAATTCAGCTGGCACAGCAGATATTCATGTTTCCTCTGCAGTAGTCTGATGGGAGCCTCACATTTGTATGCTTCCTCCCTTTTTCCATTAAAACAAACAAACCCCAACCCATTGCTTTTGTTAAAATTGAAATAAACTCTCTAATGACTTTTAGAGGTGTTTGGGTTACTCGACTGAGAAGAGCTTGATGTAGCCAAAAGAATCTTTCCCATTCTGGTGCCCTCCAGATATTTTGGATTACAACATGCTACCTGTGACTTAACGGAAGCTGCAGTCCAAAACATCTGGAAAGTACCAGGTTGCCAAAGGCTGCTTTAAAGACAACAAATTTCATTTTGGCATGAGATTTGTAGGCTAAAGTTCACTTCATCGGACCCCTTAATGTATCTGAAGCAGATTCTGCCTTATGAATAATGATTTTAGTTTTGTTAATTGAACACCCCGACTGAAATACAGTAGTACCTCGGGTTACGAACATGATCCGTTCCGGGTCGCAGTTCGTAACCCGAAAAGTTCGTAACCCGAACCGCCATTTTGTGCATGCGCAAAGCGCTATTTTCGCGCTTTGCGCATGCGGCCGAAAATACTTCCGGGTTTGCGCAGTTCGTAACCCGAGGTGTTCGTAACCCGAGGTGTTCTTAACCCGAGGTACGACTGTATCACAAATCTACATTGCAAAGTCTCTGGGCCTGCATCTTTATTAATCAAATTCTACCCAAACCTGCATAAACATGATTTTTATCCATGACAACAAATGTCAGTTGTTGAAGCTCTCAACTACATTCCAACAACTCAAGGAACTTTCATAGGAAATAGATGCGATCATCTTGTTTTTTGCTGCTTAAATGATGGTGTGAATTATTATCGTAACACCGCATTGTATCACTTACCTTATTTATGTCATTTATATACTGCCCTTCATCAAGAGGCCACAGGGCGGTTTACAACATAAAATTACTTCAGGTAAGATGATGTGCTCCATGCGTGTGGACAAGTGATGACGCTGTGATCCATCTGGTCAGTGGCAGAACCTTTTCCCATGTTGCCTCAAATCAGAGGAGCTACTGCCATTTCCATCTATTTTGCAAATGATTAATCTGATGGGTAACTTTCGGAACACTGTTTTGGTTGGTAAAATGTGGTTCCACCCCATTTTTAAAAAATTATTCCATGACAATTGGATTAGGATAATTTGCATTTGAATTAGTAACTTGGCAACTTTCAAACTTGCAATTTCACTTGTGCCACCATTCAAGATGTTAGTAGGATAATAGGAAGCTGCATTTATGCTGAGTCAGACCATTGGGCCATCTAGCTCATCACTTTTTATACTGGCTGCCATTGGCTCCTCAGGGTTTGAAGCAGGGGTGCCTCTCAGCCCTAAATGGCTTAGGACCTGGGCATCTGAAGAAGTGTTTTTCGCCTAGGATTTGAGGTTGTCTACAGAAACTCTTCTGATGGTACCAGTGTTGCATGAGACTAGACAAGCTGTTGCTTTTCATGACTAGCAATAATACCCCAGTTATGGAACACTCTCTGCTCTGAGCTTTGACTGGCAGGAACCTTGGTTATTTTTCATTGCTAGCTGAAGGCTCTCTTCTTCCATGTTTTCTGAGTCGGCCGTTACGTGTCCAAGTTTCATGGCTATCCTGATACATTTATTAGATTGAGAATGGCTATACAGTCGTACCTTGATTGCCGAACGCCTTGGAACTTGTACGTTTTAGCTCCAAAACGATCAAAAACCGGAAGTAAGTGTTCCTGTTTTGAACAGTTTTCGAAAGCCAAATGTCCGCCACGGCTTCCGATTGCCTGCAGAAGCCGCGCTTTGGTTTCGGAACATTTTGGAAGTCAAACGGACTTCCAGAACGGATTCCGTTTGACTTCTAAGGTACAACTGTGTTTTAAAGTTTATTCTGTTTTGTTTTTACTGTATTGTACTTTAAATGGTTGTGATCTTTGGGGAGGGGGTCACATATAATGAGGGATAGAAATCTAATAAGTAAATTATTTACCTGCGAAATGTTCTTCTGGTGATCGCACCTGAAAAAATGGCTTTCTTTTTCCTTTCATAGGTTGATATCCTTTCAAGAATTTGTAGCATTTGAATCTGTCCTCTGTGCTCCAGATGCACTGTTCATGGTGGCATTTCAACTTTTTGACAAAACTGGCAAAGGAGAAGTTACTTTTGGTAAGACCCGCTTTTTCCTTCCTTTCCTCATCCTCCTTCTTCTCCCTCCCATGTGAGAAATATTGCTAAATTAATATTTTTTATGAGTCTACAGCTATCTGGTTTCTTAAGTGTTATATTGTTAATGGACTTTTAAATGTTGCTATTGCAGATTGGTGTTACTGGAGAATGCTTGACCATGATATACCCAGGCATTGCCCCAAACCTCTGCATTTTAGACATATTAAAAGCTTGCTGGTTGCTTTGTTTTATTCTGCTGGCTTTTTGTGTTTTGACATTTTAAGTGGGTGAACTGGCCTGGAACCAGTTTTGATGAAGGACGGTATATAAACTTTAAATAAAACAAATTAATAAGTTGGGAAATGCAATATACTGTCACTATTTAAAAAATGAAAAGGAAAAACTTTAATGAAACACTTCCAGAAATTCTTCATAGGCTTGTAACTTGTGCATGTTCTTCCAGACACGAGACATGTGACTAGGCATGTGCCAATTCAGTCCTACAGATGTCAAGCACTTGTCTAAATTGTTTTCTAAGAATAATACCCCAGTGCCCACAGTTTAAGTGACACGTCTTGGATTCATGGAGCTGATGTTGTAAAACACTTTTAATTAAAAAAAAATGTATATTTTGTGTGTGTAAAGAAATGTCTCAAAGAGAAACCCAGCTTTTGTTTTTGTTTCATAACTTTTTGGGGGCCTACTTTAACTTAGGGCCTACATCTTTCTGCTCTTTCCTGGAAATATATGTGTGCATTTCCTTCTCACACACAAAGCTTAGTTCTTTTGCTGCAGAATAAATGTCTTGCACAGAAATACTCTGAAGTGCCTGTTTTCCATTAAGTGGGAATATTGCGCAGGAAATATTCTTCACAGATGATACTAATTTGATGTTCTAATCAGGTTGGCTGAGGCAACATCCTTGAGGAATTGCAAAAGTAAATACTTTTAACCCCCACCCTCCAAAAAACAAAACAAAACAAAAAACCTCAAGCGGCACTCACATCTCTCTCCGCCCCCCCCCCCACTCATATCCTTCCATTTTTACTAATGGAGACTCCTTGAGAAGTTTATGTCTGTCTCCCTTTCTGTTACCAATCATTCGGTTTGCATAGTAGCCAATCATGAAACACCACTAGGTTGTCGAATGGCTTGGCTCCTAAACAAATCGGCTCCTGAACGCTGCAAATCCAGAAGTAAGTGTTCCCGTTTGCAAACATTTTTCGGAAGCCAAACTTCCGACGCGGCTTCCGATTGAGCGCAGGAAGCTCCTGCAGCCAATCGGAAGACGTGCCTTGGTTTTCTAATAGTTCCGGGAGTCAAATGGACTCCCGGAATGTATTAAGTTTGACAACCAAGGTACCATTGTAGTGTTTTAAACTAATGTTTCCTTAATGGATACCTATTGGAATTAATTACCATGACTAAGTTTGGTTCATTAATTTCAATGAGTATGCTCTGTGTAAAAGTTAGTTGGATACAAGTGTGTGTGTGTGATATATGATTTGCTATTTCCCCTGGGAGTTCAGACATTACAATTGTTCTGCTCTGAGTTTGCTGAAGTTAATGGTTCTTCAGATCTAGCCGGGCCCAAATTAACAGATGGTTCTCAGTAACAATGTAGGCTTTTTATGCAGTATAAGAACAATTTATTTCAAATTCTCATGTGAGAATTATACTTTGTATCCCCTGTAGCATTTATATAAGTGTAACATCTTAGAAATAATAATAGCTCAGTGACTGAGACATGCTTCGTATACAAAATATCCCAAACGTTTCCTTGTAAGGTAGGGGGGGGGGGAACCTTCCCATAACCCTGTCAAGCCCCTGCCAATCAATACAGCCAATACTGAACTAGTTGGACCAATAGTCTGGCTTGGTACCGTATTTGGCAACCTCCCATGTTCCTTTTAGGCTTTGTTTTGGAAGTCTATTGGATTTGTGCCATACCACTGAAATCCAGCTTCTGGCTATAACCTGGCTACACTTTTAGGTTGCTATGCTGGTCACTAAATATTTTCATGATCTGTTAAATATTTGCAGTATACTGCTTAGCATTAGATTGCGTTAATCTCAAATAGGGCCAACCTACCCATTTTTCTCTTTTCTCAGCAATCTCTTTTAAATCTGCATTCTGTTCAGAAGTTCCTTTTTAATTTTAGTCCTAGTTTTAGGACTTTGATTTACCCAGACCACTGTTTAGGAACACAGAGAATCAAGGACTTTCCCAGCCCCCCTTCAGCAAAATTACCCGCTACGTATATTGTTTAAAATAAGGAAGGTTTAGTTGTTTGTTCCTAGAGACAGCATGAAACAGGAGATGGTACTGTGTGCTTTTGGCTTGCAACGGATAGAGATTGCCTTGGCCTTTTGTATCACATTGTACATGGAGCTGCTGCTCTTTGCCAGGAGTTAAAGATCTCAGCAGGAAGGTGGAAGGAAGTTTAGTTGGCTTTTAAATTTGAGACAGAGAATAAACCATTGCTTCTTACTCCTGAGTGTTGACAGGCACATAAAAGCTGATAATGTAAGTCCAGGGGTTTAAGAGGCTTAACAGTTTTGCCTTTTTTTGTATTACTGTATTTTAATGCCTCATTAAAGAGGTAAGAGTTCTTTGATATCCTTTATTAGATGGTTTAATAAAGAAAAGTTTAGATGCTTGGGTCTAAATGTCAACATTTTAAAAATTAACAGTCCTTTTAAATAACCTTTATCTTTAATTCCAAGGGCTGCACTTGCGCAGGGGCAAAGCAAATTTAACAACAACTTCTGGCCTTGCGTACATCAGAAGTAATTGCCTGGAACTTGCATTGTCTTTTTTGCAGACGCTGCAGCGCTGGTGAAAGGCAGACAAAGTCTCCATTTTACAAAGAGAGTAAACAAAAGCCTGTTGGGTTACCTTAATTTTTAAAGGCGGTTAAGTCACCGGCTGTAGAACGACCCTTGTTGGCCTATTTGGATATCTGTGAATGTAGGCAGAACAGATCTGGGAACCAGCTGGAAATGCTTGCAAACGGAAAACGATAGCTAAATGAGAAATAGGATTTTTACCCCACCATCCAAAAAAAGGCATACAGAGATCATTAATAAGACAATCCCTGCCCTCAGGCTTACAATCAGAAAAGGATAACACAAAAGGAAAAAGGATTGTGAAGGAGAAGGAAGGTGGGGGCGGGGAGCAAACTCAGGCACCAGTCCCCATTTATGATGTTCTTATAATAACCAGCTGGAATAGAAAATAGTTCAGTACTGCAGAAACAAGAAAGATTATTTTGGCAGCTTAAGCAAATATATTACGGGATAAGCTTTTGTGGATAGATGCATGGAGCGTCACCCTGAGTTTTGTGTCGCCCTTCTCCTCATTGGAAAACGAGGCAACTTACAGAATGTCGCTATTTTGCAGGTAGGATTCAATTGCGTAACGGCAAACTCAAGTTGCACAATTAAATTGGATTTGGTGCCCTTGTGCGACAGCTCCCGCTCCTGCCACGGAATGATCCAACTTTTTGCAGGAGGGGAAATGGCACTGGAGCGTGGGGGATAACAGTTGCGTCACTTGGCATTGTATAACCTTCCCGAAAACAAATCAGGATGAGTGCCATTAGAATTAGGTTATCGTTAAGTGACCTGAGATCTGTGTCACACACGACGAAATTTCCTTCGTGGAGGTTGTAACTTGTAGGAAATAGAGTGACTTCCGCTTGTAGCTGATGTCCTGGGTTTCATGGGCGTGTGCAGCAATGTTGAGTTGTGTGCATTTTGCTACGTGTTGTGAGATATTGCATGCAGTTTCTAGCAGCAGAGGACTTTATGTGCAGGGAACTCCATCTTGTGTGAAGCAACCCACACTTGTTACCTTATTCGCTCTTAACACCATTTAGGGTGCAGTGCTGATGCTTTGGGAGAGAGGGAGAGCTGGGAGGGGGCAAATACTTTAGTTCTAATCTCCCACCTGAATGGCAGGAATAATGTAAGATCTGGTTAGGTCATTTGTTAGTTTTAGTGTCATTTTTTAAACTGCTGTGATTAGTTTTAAGAATAGAAATGCAATTTCTATTTACAGTGGTACCTTGGGTTACAGACGCTTCAGGTTACAGACGCCGCTAACCCAGAAATAGTACCTCGGGTTAAGAACTTTGCTTCAGGATGAGAACAGAAATCGTGCGGCGGCGGCAATGGGAGGCCCCATTAGCTAAAGTACCTCAGGTTAAGAACAGTTTCAGGTTAAGAACGGACCTCCAGAACGAATTAAGTTCTTAACCCGAGGTACCACTATTGTTGAGTAAATACAGACATCTACTCCTGGCCAGTAGAGAATGGAAATGAAATACATGATGGATATGGAACGCACTCTCAGCCTTCCCCAGCTAAAGAATTGGCAGCTCGAAAGAACTACAGTGGTACCTCTACTTAAGAATGTTTCTACTTACGAATGGAGCTCTGTCCGCCATCTTGGAGGCGGTTTAGATAGGATTTTTTCTACTTACGAATTTTTAGATAGGGTTGCTTCAACTTACGATTTTTTTCTCCCAATGCATTCCTATGGGATTCGACTTACAATTTTTTTTGACTTACAAATGTGCATTTGGAACGCATTAAATTAGTAAGTAGAGTTACCACTGTATCCTTCCTCTAAACTGGTTGTAAACCAATCCTAAGAGTGGCTGGGGGAACCCGGCCAGATGGGCGGGGTATAAATAATAAATTATTATTATTATTATTACTAAGGCAGCATGTTGGACATCTCAGGTGATCAGCGCTAAATTGCAGTTCACACCAGTGAGTTAGCAGTTGCAGACATCCGCCACAGACATCCACTACAGATAAATACATTTTTTTAAATGCACCAAGAGCCAAAAAGGAGTAGCAGATGAAATGATCGAGGAAAATCATATGGACTGGCACTCTGGAGTGAAGAAGTATTGCACAAATAGGCCCCAGTCGCGGGCACTCTTCCTCATACCTGTATTGTGCTACCCAGTTTATTTTTTGCATAGGTTAATCATGTGTTGTCTATTGCAATTGCCAATTGGCCAACCTTGAATCTTGTTTAAGGGGTGGGGGTTATCTGGAGCTATCCAATTGGGAGCGCTTCTTCTGTACACCTAGTAAGCACAGAATTTCTCCCAGTCTTGGAGAAAGGGAATCGTAGGAGAGAATGAAAACCTTCCCTTTTGCTTAGCACCAGTAGGCTGCTCTTATACCTGAGGCGGAGGTGATCATCTGAGTTTCCTATTGATTGCTGCTACAGTCTCCCCTGGCCCAATTAGAAAATGCGCACAAACACAACTCCACAGTGTCAAGGAGGAGTTCACTGTGCCCAGGTCAATTTCCCCCTCCTCCTTGGGCAGGCCCCTCTCAGTAACAATAAAGTGGGCTTAGTGCATTTGGGTATTTGGGTTTCTCGTGCGGCTTTGTTGCAACCCTTCAGAATCATCAGAGTGCAGGCTATCAGGAGCAGAATTACCACTCGTGAGCATCCAGAGTTTAACAACGGAATACAAATTCACACCAGCGAGAAATTGTCTTCTCTGTTGTTGTGGGCTATCTTGTCAAAGATCAGGAGAACAGCGCAGAAGCTCTTCCAGTTCAATGGGTCAAAAATCCACTCTTTTATGAAAGGCTAAATGTGGATTTGCACGAATGACTATAATGGCTCCAATTTTGAAAGATAGAGGTAACGGAGAGCACTTCCAGGTAGCGGGGCTGATTTCAGAATGCAGCTTGTTCAAATGGCTAAAATATTGTGCTTTCTGCTTTCTTCGTTTCTACTTAAAAAGAGAGGGAGAGAAGGAAAAAATAGGTATGGAGAAGGTGGGAGAGAACCAATTTGAGAGTAAATTCAAACAGTATAAGGTCACTGTCTGGTTAACTGAGAGCTGAAATATAACCATCCTTCATAAGACGACGGTGTGGAAGAAAAGGCCCATTTACTAAGCTGCAATTTTGGAAGGAATTTGACCTGCCTCTACTGGGGGGATAAACCCCACCACTGCTGTTGTGTGGCAACATTGCTACAGTCTTGAATCTCAGGCTGGTTCAGTTGCAAATAGACACGTGTTGCGTCCGAAAGATAAATGCCATTAGAACCACGTTTGTTTAACTCTGTATTCCTTAATGTGTAATGCTTATTAAACTCAAGAGTTGTTTTGCTGAAATCAGTAAAATATTTATTGCCCAATAGGTAGAGAATCTGATTTCATGTTTGCAAAGAGCAAATAAGTGGGGGTAACATTACCATGAAATGGTCAATTCAGGAAGCAGAATTGAGACAGGAACTGTTTCTTTACTTCTATCAGCTCATGTGCCATTAAGGGGGGGGGGGACAAGACAGTAAGGGAAAGACAACATTTTGACTTTTTGCATGTTAAATGCATGTCAAATAAATGCATTAAATTAATGTCAACATGTAGCATGGGATGAAATGAATTTAAAACCAGCTCTGTACAAATGAGCTTTATGCCTGCTGACTGGCTCAGATTTTGACAATTTACAACCCAATTTTCCGTGCTTGAATTATGTGTAACTACTAGTTTCAGACAGCCAGAAAAGGGTGTGATTTTGCTTAAAATCGGGAGGAGTCAAGGCGTGGGGTTTTTGCATTTCAGTATGGAACCTTCTGTCTGTTTACCCGTAGTTCTGGACACTGCCCCAAAGGGAGTCCAAAATCCTATATTTTTTGTGGACCTTTGTGGTGATGCTAAGGATGCAATCCTATACTCGTGTACTTGGGAGTAAGTCTCACTGATCTCAGTAGGGCCTACTTCTGAGTAGACATATATAGAATTAGCTGCAAGTTTCCCTAAAGCCCACAGAAATATGGATGGAGATGTGAGAATTCTTTTATGACTGCATCCAAATTGGTCCTCTGTTCTGTGGATGCAGAAGTGTTATTGCTGTCACAGTCCTGCTTGCAGGCTTTCTAGAACTATCTGGTTGGCCCCTGCAGAACAGGATGCTAGTCTAGACAGGCCAGAATTTCTCTTGCTTATCTAGCAGGGCTCTTACGATGTTCATATGCTACCACAATTGGGCCTTTCGTAGAAAGGTGCCTACAGAAGATCATGATAGGGGTTTATAAAATGCGTACATGTTGCAGAGAAAGTGGATACAGAGACAACTCCCCCCCCCCTCTCACACACAAATATAATACTCAAACTTGCAACCACTTGGTGAATCAGGACTAATGAAAGAAAATACGTTTTCACACAATTTAAGATTTTCGGATTTCACTGCATCAAGATATGAGAATCGCTGCTAGATTTAGAAGGATTAAGAAGGGAATCAGAAAAATTCATGGACAATAAGTCTGCCAATGGATATGAGTCATGTTGACTGTATGTACCTTTCAGGTTCAGAATCTGTGTCGTTCCCTCTGTTTCCAATGTTTATATATGTGTGCCATTGCTTATGTAGCCCAAACAGCATCACTGCCACCAGCAAAAAAAGAAGGTATCATTAGTCTCTCCAGGTGAGAAGGGACGCACAACACACACACATCCCCCCCCCCCGATTTGCAGAGTTGCAAAAATAAAATCTGTCACTGGTCCCATCAATGTTGTGGTCAATCTCTCCTAGATGTCCTTTCCCACTGGCAAGATTCAGATTATCTCCCTGGTTTTCCAGGGAGTTTGGGGCCAAGGCAGCAGGTGGGACAGTGGTATGATTGTGACAGAATATTATCTAAAATGCTTACCAACGGTCTTTCTGTGTTTTTTCTGTGTATTTTAATGAACTGAATAGAGTGTGTGTATGAACTTTACAGAGCTTAGCTTGTTGTTGTTGCTGCTGCTGCTGTTTTGTTAATGATGTTAGCATTGTTTCATAGATTATAAATGCCACATTGATTTGTTAATCATATAATATGACTTCTGCTGATGTTTAGCTTAATTTTTAGTTGCAGTTCTTCTGTATTCATTTTCTTACAGCCTTGAATATGGGATTCGAAGCCTCGGCTCTAATTCTACTGCATCACTTCCCTTGCCTTCAGACCCTTAACAATGATTAATATAAAAGGTGCCTTGTCAAAAGCTTTGAAAAGGCAACCTTGGTACTTACGCCATTATGCAATTTAGCTTCTTATGAAATCTCCAATTTGCCTTGTGCTCTTTGCTTAGCAGAAGATAGCTGTGCCTTTCTTAGCCAGTCGCTCGCAGTACTGGCAAGGTGGAAGCTTATTATTCTCCGTCAAGTCCAAAGTTCTTCCTTTTTTAAACTTACAAAATAAAGATTCAAAAAGATTCCAGTGCAGTTGCTTGGCTTCATAGAAAATGGCATATTCTGGGTAGTTTCATTTCCTAATTAAGACTCTCGTGATATTATATGAAAATAATCCTGAATTTGAATTCAATAATAAAAAAGGGAATTGGTTGGGTTATCTCTCCACACCCGTCCCCTGCAGAAGACAATTAAAATTGACTTCTTGGAAAAAATCCATACAGGTAGAGGAACATGTGCCACTGGGAAGCCAGGAAAAACTCCATGGTAGGAGTTGTCTGTCATAGAGGGAACATCTCCAGAGAAGTTTCCTACCTCTTCCAAGTACTTGTTGTCCTAGAACTGCAGAACTCAAGGAAGGCCCAGGAAAATCCTATATGCACACAGCACATTCACTGGTGGCTCCAGACTATAATTATTTGGGGAGGAGTGCTGGAACAAGCTTAATGTATGGATCATAGACCGGGGATGCGGGTGGTACTGTGGGTTAAACCACAGAGCCTAGGGCTTGCCGATCAGAAGGTCGGCGGTTCAAATCCCCGCAACAGGGTGAGCTCCCATTGCTTGGTCCCAGCTCCTGCCAACCTAGCAGTTCGAAAGTACGTCAAAATGCAAGTAGATAAATAGGTACTGCTACAGCGGGAAGGTAAACGGTGTTTCTGTGTGCTGCTCTGGTTCGCCAGAAGCGGCTTTGTCATGCCCTGGAAGCTGTACGCCGGCTCCCTCGGCCATAACGCGAGATGAGCGCCGCAATCCCACAGTCGGTCTCAACTGGACCTAATGGTCAGGGGTCCCTTTACCTTTAGTAGGAAGCAAAGAATGGTACAGGGAGAACTGTAGGTGTAAGAACGGCTCAGTTTGCACACAACAGCAAATGAGTGAGGCTCAGCATCATCAGTCAAGTGTGCTGGGGCACATTTGGAAAATCTTGATCAATTTGGTCTTTCCCAGGAGCTCCTGGGAGCTAAAGCACGGTTTGGCTTAACGTGTGAATCCAGGCTCATGGTTTGTGTCCCCCCCCCAAGCAAACCACAAGCAATAAACCAAGAACAAGCTGCTATAATAATAATAATGATAACAATAATTTATTATTTCTACCCCGCCCATCTGGCTCGGTTTCCCCAGCCACTCTGGGTGGCTTTCAACAGAACATTAAAAACAGAATAAAACATCAAACTTTAAAAGCTTCCCTAAACAGGGCTGCCTTCAGATGTCTTCTAAAAGTCAGATAGTTGCTTATTTCCTTGACATCTGATGGGAGGGCATTCCACAGGGCGGGTGCCGCTACTGAGAAGGTCCTCTGCCTGGTTCCCTGTAACCTCACTTGGAGGCCCTTGGAGCTGGACCTCAGTGTCTGGGCAGAACGATGGGGGTGGAGACGCTCCTTCAGGTATACTGGGCCGAGGCCGTTTAGGGTTACGGATCATTGTTTAAAGTGAGACAAACTGTGAGTCTGGGTTTGTATATTGTGCTGAGCCAAACCATAACTTAGCTCCTGGTTATGTGGAAGGAGTGGAGGAGAAGCTAAGTGGACAGTTTTCTAAATGTGCATGAGAACCAGACCTGGCAGTTAAATCTGAAGCCAAAACAGTGTAAAAATGGTTCATGGGCATGAGTGATCTCTATATTTGACTCAGGAAGTATGTCCATTGAGTAAGGACTCTGATCAGTGGATTATTCTAGATGAATGAGTGATGAATCCAGTGAAGAAAGAAGAAAAAATTTAAGAACCAGTCTAGTGAGCTTGTATTGGAGTTTGCGAACCATGAACAGTGGTTGGCAAGAAGTATATAAAAGATGAACAGCAAAGGACATACCCTGTTTCATAGCCATCACAAGTTGTCAATAAGAGCAATAAATAGGTGATTTTCTGGTGAAGTAGCTGCACCATGTAATTCAGTGTGCACCCTGTCAGGAAACCGGCTAATCCTAATTTTAAAAAGATACACTGAAGTCAGTTTATGGCATCACTTTTTGCGAAACACATGTACTGCAGTTTTCAGGGATGCGTGCTAAACAAGGAGAGAAAACAATGATTTGTGTGTAATCAATTGGTAGTGTGAAATGCCAATTTTCAGACATTTGGAGGGCAAGGAATTTGGAATAGTAAGCAATATGAAGCAGGGGAGGGGCAGGTTTTCTGCACTAGGAATCCTATTGAAAATGCACAATTATCTGAATGGCCAGTACTGAATTGCAGGATGAATGTATTTATAATAGTGTTTATTATTACCATTTTGATAAACCAGGCAAAGTGCTGGTTGGCAGCTGGACTACGTGGTGCAGGTCTCCATGACATTTCCAAACTGGTCTTCCTCAAGTGCAAGATGACAAAATGAGGCATGCCGTTTCGGTCTCTTTTCTGTGGGGATGAGGATCCTGTGGCCCTTCAGACACCCTCAGACTCTCTTTATTGGTCCCAGCCAGCATGACCAGTGGTTGGAGATGATGGGAGTTGCAGCCATGGGTTTTTCATCCCTGCTTTGATGAATGACAAAAAAAAATCATGTAGAGCATGAGTAAGGGGTGGGTGCCAAGTGTTAGGTCTGTCTGGTGTTAAGAGGACACATTGGTCACTTATCTGGTCACATTGGTCCTGCAGACGCCGTGGTGGGCCAGAGTGTGCGCACCCACACATGCGCAAACGCTATTTCTGGTGCTCCTTCCAGCGCGGAGGAGGCGTGTGCAGCTTCCCATTGGCTGCAGGAGCTTCCTGCAGCCAATGGGAAGCTGGCCAGCATCACAGAAGGCAGTCCCCGCTCTGCTCCGCGCCAGTTTAGCATGGCGCACAGGAGCTGACCAAGCGGGTGGCGGGGGTCTATGGGCCGGTTAAACTTAGGTTGCCGACCCCTCACTCGGAAAGAAGGAAGCAGAACAATGCAAGCACATGTATAACCTAGCAGAACACCTGAGTCTCTGAGCTAGTTAATCCAGCGTTACTGTTTATTTAAATGAAAACCTGTTAATGTTGCACAAGCTCTCATCGAATGAACAGGTTTTTACCAATTTTTGCATCTGCTTTCATAATCATCTCTCTCTCTTTTTTTCTCCCTCTCTCCCCCCCTCCCCTTTCCTTCCCCAGAGGATGTTAAGCAAGTTTTTGGCCAGACCACAATTCACCAGCATATTCCCTTTAACTGGGATTCAGAGTTTGTGCAGCTGCATTTTGGAAAAGATCGGAAAAGGCGCCTAAATTATGCAGAGTTCACCCAGTTCTTACTGGTGAGTTTTGAAGAATTGCAAGGTTTTATCCCTTCCCCTTACTTTCCATGTTTCATTGCAGACTATCTATCTGTCTTTTTTTTTTTTTAGACGGCTTGGTATGTTTGTGTGTGCCCATGAACTGTGATTGGCTAGTGGTGAAATTGCTGCCTAAGCAGTAATTTTTCTCTTGGCATCTGAAAGCAGAGTAGTTTTTTTTTTTTTTGAAAAGGATCCAATTCAATTTAATCTTGTAGGTGTGGTTCTGAGGAGCTGGCACTCAAGATGATTAAAGGTCCTTGGATATCCCCACCCCAATTTCAGCTATGAGTTCAGCTACGTTGGATATTTGTGACTGAAAAGCAGGGTATCGAATTAGATGCAACTCGACGTTGCCAAACCTAAAGTCTGGAAGTGGCAGCTTTAACCTGCGTGGGACCGAATGAATTCCTTCTCCTAATGGAGAACTGGGATGTATCAGTGGCTTACAACGAACTTATGGGAGGCCAACTAGCTCCCAATATCAATGTGACATTTTAAATTGGACATTTGTTTGTGCAAGGGGAAGAGGGGGAGAGATGCAGGGAAGGAAAGAATTTTGGGATTTACAACGGTTCTGCTCATCAACCCCTATCTTGAGATTTATTATTATTTTTTAGCATACATGGCAGATAACCTTTGTATTTACTTTGGAACAAATGTTTTGCATTTATTTATATCCGACACTTGGGATGGGAATTTACTTTAAATACATGGTAGCAATGGCAGACGCGGCGCTGAAAACTTCTTAAGGCAGGATGAGTGCTTCTGTTTGTGTTTCCATTGGGTAGGCTCTAAAGAGCCACTACACAAGATAGTTTTGACAAAGGATCATGTTTCAGGACTATGGAGCCTGTAATTTTGTTTACATAAGGATGTTAGTTCACAGTAGGAAGTGTTATCATTTTGATGAGGAATAATTAAGATAATGCTCCGAGGACAAATGCTTCAAATTGACTTGGTGGAGTCATTAACTCTTTGTCTGAAGAGGATGTTGGAAATCCTGGTACAGTATAATCACATTCTGTTTGTTTTAATGACTCTCCTTTTGCTGACTTCACTTTCCTTCCTATCTAACCATTCTCGCCACTGAGGGACAACTTCTGGGCAGTGCGGATTCTAGCCCATTACAAGCATCATCCTAGCGGCACAAGTCTGTCCCACCCAGCTGTCTGGCAACCAGTTCAAGGCAGCAGCTTCTCACTGATCAGTCAATACCACGATTTGCTAGAAATGCTTAATGCAAAAATTAATTCATGTGGCAGAGGTTTCTTAAAATTATGTATATTTTATTAAGGTGATTTCAGTTAAAAGAAATAAAGTGATACAGAAAAAAGAAGGAAAAGTGAGAGGGAGAAAAACAACAACAACAACAAAAGATACATATAAAAGCGGAGATATGCAACAACAACAAAGCAATTACGATATTCCCATACATTCTTATAATGTTTTTGTCCTAGTGCTTATGCAAATTTTAATAGCCTACTACATTTTGTATAAACTCATTCCAAATGTTATCGTATTTATTCATACAGAGTCTGCGCCTGTAAGCAGTCCATTCATAAATTGAGAGTGATGTCATATTGTCAGTCCATTGATTGAGTGATGTCATATTGTCAGTCTATTGATTGAAGGGTATCATATATTCATTTTTCCAGTTCCTCAATATCAGTCTCTTGGCCACTGTTAGGGCATGTAAAATCCATTTCCGTTGTCCCGTTGATAATTTCCATACTGCAGATACATAGTTTAATATTCTCCGCTGAAAGATGTAACTTTTTCTGCACAGTCACAGTTACACAGTCCAGCACTTTCTCCCAAAACCTGTTAAGTAAAGGACACTGTACAAACATGTGTTTCAGAGAGGCATTGTCCTTGCCACATCCCCAACACTGAGCTATCTTAGCTAACCCATTTTAATACAACAGTAAAGGAGTCCAGTAAACTCTAAATATTATTTTCTGTTGTATTAGGCTTAGTTTTAAATCTAATGACACCTTAGATATTGAAGCTAATACATTTTCCCACTGTCTGGGTAACAATTAAAGTTTCAATTCTTTATTCCAACCACCTCTGCATATTGAACTTGTGTATTGTTAATAGATATCTATTAAAAAGTAATTGCTGGCTTTTTATTTTTGAATGTTGTCCAATTGCTCCAATATCTCAGGTATCTCAGAAGCTGGAAGGGCTGACGGCCCAAACACACTTGTTAAGAGATGTTGTAATTGAAGATACTGCCATTGGGCTGCATCTGATAGATGATATTTTTGTCTTAAAATAGCAAAAGTATAAAATTCATCTTCCCCATCTATCAGTTGGTCCAATGTCAATACACCTGCTTCTATCAATTTTTCCCCTATCACCATCTTTTTTGCAGTTCTTAATGTGGGGTTTCCCCACAGAGTAAGTTTAGCACGTGAAAATGGATCGAATTTGTTTTTGTTAGCCAGTATAGCTCATGTTCTTCTAAGCAGTTTAATTGATACCAGAGAATCAGGTGGCAGAGTTTGTCTGAGAGTTCAGAGCATCTTATTGGGAGTTCTGTACTAGGGGTTCCTGGAAGGGTTGGCCACATGTGTTGGTGAAAGAGGGGGAGGCGAGGGGTTTGGACTTGTTTGCACTATCAAGATGCCATTGCATTGATACCTTGTCTGCACCAACATGGAATTCTGGGGGGATTCAGTTTCTCCCCCTTGATAATGATCCAGAGGAATTTGCAGGACATTCGGTTTTCCTACACAGTGTGAATGCAGTGTACGACATAAGTGTAGCAGAACCCAATTTCTGGAACTCTCAGCATACTTTATGCCTTTGCTGTGTTGCTTTCTGCTAAAAACCTTTTCATTTAGGCAAACCTAAACAGACGTGATCTTACTATGACAGACATGATCTTACTATGTATGTTTGTTTGAAAACTACTGATTTTATATACATTTTGATGAAGTTGATGTCCCCCTGTCTTTAAAGTTTTAATTTTGACAGTATATTATGATGATGAATATTTTACATTATTTTACGCAAACCGCCTAGAGGGGTTTTTTGTTGTTATTGATTAAGCAGTATGTAAATACAATATTTATTGTAATATGCATTTTCTCTTTTAACCCAACAGTATTTGTTGGTGTTTTCACATGTGCTTTTTTGCTGACTTAATTTTAATATGCTATATACTGCCTTGATATATTGAAAATCCAGATTATAAATAAGTAAACAAATAAATGGGACGTGGCGTGGGTGGCGCTGTGGATTAAACGACAGAGCCTAGGGCTTGCTGATCAGAAGGTTGGTGGTTCGAATCCCTGCAGCGGGGTGAGCTCCCGTTGCTCGGTCCCTGCTCCTGCCAACCTACCGGTAGCAGTTCAAAAGCATGTCAAAATGCAAGTAGATAAATAGGTATTTAAATATTTAGCTCTGGCGGGAAGGTAAATGGTGTTTCCATGCGCTGCTCTGATTCGCCAGAAGTGGCTTAGTCATGCTGGGCACATGACCTGGAAGCTGTATGCCGGCTCCTTCAGCCAATAAAGTGAGATGAGCGCCGCAACTCCAGAGTCATCCGCGACTGGACCTAATGGTCAGGGGTCCCTTTACCTTTACCTTTAATATTGGAAGGATAGATGTTGGTAGGATAACCACCATGTATTTGCCCTAAGCTCCTTGGAGGAAGTTGAGACAGAGGCGGAATCCATTTCTCATGAAGCCATAACTGTCAGATCAGGGTATTCAGGGCCGGCTCGCCCATTGACTCCAGTGGCGTGGGGCGCCTGGGCGCTCGGGGGCGCTGAGGGGCGCCCCAGCAAGTGGAGGAGCTGTGCGGCGGCCTCCCTTTTCCCTCCGCCAGCCGCGCCCCTCAGGATCTCCGCTCAGGGAGGTAAGCGAGCGGAGCAGGGGCACTAGGACCCTGTTCTGCTCTGCAGCGCCAGGGTCATCCCTCACCCCAGCACTGCGTTTCATTGCCGTTCCTGTTGGCGGGAAGGCTCGGATGCCTTCCCACAGTCTAGGACTCTCCCCGCGGCCCGCTGGCTCCATGGCTCCCATCTGGCCTCTGCTACCGGCGGGAGGGCTCCGGACTGCAGGAGCGGGGCTCTCCCTGCTGGTTCCACGGGGCCAGGACACTGGGTCTCTATGCAGGCCGCGCTCTCCCCTTTCCGGCCCTGTGGCTCTCGGCTCAGCCGAGGCGTCGCCCCGAGGCCTTCTGGCTCAGGGGAGACGGCAAGCTCCTCCAGGGAAGGTAAGAGCTTTCCTTTTTTTTTAATGGAGGGGAAGAGCTGGAGGTGCAGAGGTTGTTTTTTAAAAAAGAGTGGGGGTGGGGGGCGCCTGAGGGATCAGAACCCAGAATGGAGCAGGACTAGGCAAACAACTTGATTCTCAGTGGCTCCCATTAAGTTTCCTTGGGCATAGTAAGTGTTGTGCAATCTAGGACATAGTCAAGAGGAAGTATAGCCTAGCCCTCTCCTGGGACAACCCTTCTGCCACCCCACTACAGGGATCCCATGGAAATGTACAGTATTTTTTCTGTATGCACTGTATACGCTGGTGCACTGTGGTTCTTCTCAAAGGGAATTCTGCAGTACACAAGCGAATCTGCCACATGTACATCATCTGCCATAAACAATGCAACACATTCCAGTGCAGTGATTCCTGGAATCTCAATTCTTTGCACCTGCAGACTGTCTGGAAGGGTGGGTGTTGTTGTTTTTAACATCTGTATGCAGAATGCCTTTAAGCATCCGCAGAAGGGCAACCATCACAGCCAGCCACCATGGGTCTGGGAATAGGGTACCTAGCTTCTAGGCGGCTGAGTGGGCCAGATAACATTCTAGTTTCTATTGCTCGGGATGCTTCTGTCAAAAGCTGCCCTTAGCTGGAGATTAGGAGTGGCTGTTCACATCTTGAAAGAAATCTTGCTTTGGATTAAGGAACCGTTGGCATTTAACCCTTGTCCTTTGATGCTTTTCATGTATATGAGTCGGTCACCTTGTTCTGGCATCTAGACCTTGGACCTTAAAGACTGCAGGGGGACGCCGTTGTCTCTCTGCGTGAATTATATATTCCTCTTAATTGGTGCCAGATGAGGCACCGTGATGTACTTTTAAATTATTCTGCAAATACTGCTCCATTCGGTATAGGTTTATAAAATAATAAGAATAAAGCTAAACAGCTTGTAAGATCCTGCTGACTGCAGTTATTATCATTCTGTCACCTTTGTAAGGAGTTGCAATATCAATATTGGAAATAGCTTTGATTAAACAGAAGTACATGGACATGTTACTGGTGAAGCTGTAGTTTTTTTTAAAAGACAGTGGAAGTTTTAAGGGTCTTACAGGGAAACACATATCTAATTTGATTCAGCATGGATTTATAAACTCTGGGCTGGATTCACCTAATGAGTCCTGCCAATGGAAGCCCGGCATGAGGACTTCTACATGCAAAATGAGGCTTCTCCTTCCCTCCTGCCATGCACCCTCCACATACCCCAAAATTAGCTTGGGGTGTGTGTCGAAAGAACCCTCAGAACAGTGTACAGGGAGAGGAGAGGGGGCATTGTTCTGAAATGGCTTTAGAGATGGCATCTCTAACTGTAAGTGTTAGCATGCATGAATAGTCAAAGCTGTGCCCCTGAACCATTTTTAAATTGGCAACATGACTCCCAAGCAAACAAGCAAGAGCACTTGCAAGGCAAAAATAAAACATACAGTATACAGTTGTACCTTGGAAGTCGAAGGGAATCTGTTCCGGAAGTCTGTTCAACTTCCAAAACGTTTGGAAACCAAAGCACGGCTTCTGATTGGTTCGCAAACCAAAATAGTCACTTCCAGGTTTGTGGCATTCGGGAGCCAAACGTTCGAGAACTAAGCTGTTCGAAAACCAAGGTACATGAATTAAAACACCAGGGAATAAGAATGTAGACTAGACACGCCCAACACACACTTTTTCTCCCCTGTTTAGGATAGGGGTTCTAAGACATGGTAGTAACTGATTATAGAAGAAGAAAGTTTACTTAGGCATAGATAAATTGATCTCAAAGGCCTCGAAGTTTTTATTTCTTTTCTATGACAAGTTTAAACACAATGTGGTTCAGTGAATGGAAGGTTGGGTTTGGGATTGTTATTATTTATTTCTGCCAACTGTTTATTAGTTGCTTTTCAGGGCCATGCCCTTACAATGCAACATGCAGAGAAAAAGAGAGAAAATCCCTAAACCCATTGAGTGGATACAAACAAGTAGTAAAAGGTAAAGGGACCCCTGACCATTAGGTCCAGTCGTGACCGACTCTAGGGTTGCACGCTCATCTCGCATTATTGGCCGAGGGAGCCGGCGTATAGCTTCCAGGTCATGTGGCCAGCATGACAAAGCCGCTTCTGGCAAACTAGAGCAGCACACGGAAATGCCGTTTACCTTCCCGCTGTAGCGGTTCCTATTCATCTACTTGCATTTTGACGTGCTTTCGAACTGCTAGGTTGGCAGGAGCTGGGACCAAGCAACGGGAGCTCACCCCGTCACAGGGATTCGAACCGCCGACCTTCTGATCAGCAAGCCCTAGGCTCAGTGGTTTAACCACAGCACCACCTGGGTCCCTACAAACAAGTAGAGGCATGGGATAAATGAAATTAGGTTGCCTAAACTTTCTTAAAGAAATACTGTAGTAAAAAAACAAAAAAACACTTAACTGGAAGGATTCCAGAACAGTGGGGCCACCACCAAGGAGAGTGGTTCAAATCTCAACAAAGCTTACTGGATAATCTTGGGCAAATCACTAGTATTCAGGTTCATCTGCTTGACAAGGATGTCAGGAGATAAAATAAATCACCCTGTGATCCTCAAATGAAGGTTGGTATAGAAATAAAAATAATAATAATGACAATCTCTATGTTCATCACTCTTGAACTCTTTGAATCAAAGGCAGTGTGTAAATAGGATGGATAAATAAAATTGGAATATATATTTTTTAACACAATGAACTAAATTGAATTTTTAAGTGAACAAGCATTTGTTTTAGTATTTATAAAACACAACTGTTCATAAGATTGCACAAATGGAGAGTTTTCTTCATGAAAGAGATTGTAGCCCACTTCCAAATAAGGTTTCAGCAAGAGGCTCACACAAAATCTGAAATCTCTGCCCAAACACCAGTTTTTCCCATTATGTTTTACATGTCCTCATTTTATGGCTTTGTTAAATAACTTCAAATGTAAGCTAGCATTCCGTTCTGGCATGCTCGTTGATGAGGTAATAATACCTGTCAATGGGACCTCACAATATGCAGCGGTGGGAAGGATTGTACTGCACTACATCAAGTCAATTGTTGATCAATTGGAAATATCAGTCATACCTGAATATAACCTCCCTGTACCTGGAAAATAAAATAGCTTTATGAGCTGTAACAGGAAAAATAAGAGTTTGGAAAGTTGGGGGTGAGGGAGTAGGGGAGGGGAGCGAAAATCAAGTTGGGAAATCCTTTCATTAAAGCTCTGGTGTCAGAGTTCCTGTTATCAACTGCAAATTAATTTTGTATAAACACTTATTGTGGTTTTTAGGAATTCAGACACCCAGCGTCAAGGAACGAAGCTGTTTTTAAAGTTATGTAGAGGGATTACGCCACCTCTAATCTAGGGACATTTGGCAGGCCATTTATTTTGCATTGAGAAGCAACTGAATTTATTTTTCTTGCAAAGTTGCTTTAACCCTTTCTTCGCTGAGTCTTGAAACTCTTCAGTGTATATTGTATAGGGCATAACTCACAGCAGGAGTAAGCTGCAAAAACGAAGGATATTAGGATACAGTATTATTGAATTCGGGATAATTCGTAGTAATGATATTTCTTAAAGCGGTCAAGTTGCTTTTCTCACAGAGTGAGCTGAAGCGACTTAACATTAATACCAATTAAGATAATCTAATAAGATTCAAAAAACACAGTTGAACAGACAAAAGGCAGGACTTAGACATCTCACCTCATCAAAGAGGCCACAGTGCCACCCTTCAAATTAATGGCCAAAAGTGCTAATAGAGAGAAAAGTCTTTGTCTGGTGCCTACAGATAGATGAAGGCAGTGCCCGGCTGGCCTCCTTAGGGAGAGCATTCTGCAAGTGGGGGACACCACCGACAAGGCCTGATCTTACACTATATTCCCTTTTAAATCTATGGCAGGGCCAATGTCAAGGATTGGCTTGGCTGAGCATCTGCTGATGACCCACTGATGAGAGCTCTGTGGACCAGTTATGGTGATGAGGTAGAGCATGGATGGAGAGCCTATGTCTGTCCAGATGTTGTTGGACTCCAGCTCCCATCAGTCCCAGACAGCATGTTCAATGGTCGGGGAAGTTGGGAGTTGGAGTCTAACAACTTGTGGAGGGCCACAGCTTCTTCACCTGTGAGACAGAAGCACTGAGGGAGAGGGGGTCATGAATGGTGTCTTGCCTTGGGGCCTCTGGAACCTAGAGCAGACACTGCTTTCACCTGCCAAAATTAGCCCATTGGTTTCAGTGTGGAAGTGTTAAGCATGTACTTAACTCCCTCCACTGAATGGAGTTGGGTTGGGTCTCATCCTGTGTCTTGAATACTAAAACTGTCAAATCAATTGAACAGTATTTGCTCATTGTTAATATTTTATTTTAATACATTGCAGTACAACCTTTCAGCCTTTCTGTAAAATAAGTCTACATATTTCAAAGTGTTTACAGCATCGCTAAGAACACGATTTGTTAAAACGATTCATCAAGAAAGCAGGTCTCCTGATACAGGTAGAAATGGTAGAAAATGCTGCTTATGAGCTAATAATTGCACTCATTGGATAGAGAATAGGGTGCTCTTGGATCTTGGCTTCACCACCTTGTCCTTGCACTATTCAGTTTGTGGAAGCTCTGCTGGAACCAAGTCCTGAACCGTGAACAGATGGGGACTCCCAACATGCATGCAAGGGGCTGTTGCGACCCAACCCTCAACGTTAAAATTTCAGACTTTGGAAGATCTTCATGACTGCACAAAAAGAAAAGAAAATTACTATCTCCATACCTACTGTTTTGCAAATAAAGAGTTTGATCCTAAGCATAATTAGATGGGAATTAATCCTATCTAAAAGGTTGAGATCACTTTGGAGAACATATCTAACCTACAAACTTAAAATGGAGTCAACTGTTCTTGGCAACTTTCCAGATCTGGATTCCAGTTCCCATTATCGCTGTCTGGGACTGATGGGAGATCTGGTCTGACAGTATCTGGAGGGCATCTTTGAGCTCTTTGTTTTCAAAGAATTGTGTACTCTTCAGTGAATTCTAAGAGAGAGAGAGAGAGAGAGAGAGAGAGAGAGAGAATGTGGCAAAGTTAGTTATGAACCTGAGTTAACTGTTGTTTTATTTACCCCTTCAGGAAATCCAGCTGGAACATGCAAAACAAGCATTTGTACAGCGAGATAATGCCCAAGCTGGAAGAGTCACTGCCATTGACTTTAGAGACATTATGGTCACAATCCGGCCTCACATGTTGACACCTTTCGTTGAAGAATGTCTAGTAGCTGTAAGTTATTTTCCCATATCTGGGTCATGCCTAGGGACCGTGTCCCATTGAGACAAATATGCATGGAGGATGTAATAGGGAGGGCAGAAGACTGTTTACTTTTGTTTATTCCCCTCCCCTGTTCTTTTTCGTTTGTTTTTTGCTAGTACCTTTAGCCCAGCCTTTGGATGCATGAGAAGGAGTTAAAATTTATACATTATAAATCCATTTAGCCATTCATGCAAGTTTTCCTTCTCCAGAAGATCGTGATACTATCTTCTCAGGCCCAGAGTAGTAGCCAGCATCCTTGAGGCTGTTATCAGATGACCCGTTGCACCATCAGGGTAATGTTTTTTGTGTGTGCTGTCCCAACAAGCTACTATTCCCTGTCGGGGCAGTTCTGCATGAAAGTCTTGTTTTGTAAGGCTGATGCTCTGCTGACACAGGGGTTGGCAACTTGTTCAGCACCAAGGGCCACCAAGGGAAGGATGCTGAGCTTGAACGCTCACATCTGCTTTGCATGGTTTTAAATATGCTTAATCTAATTTAACCCACAGATTGCATGAAATTTTGCATGACATCTTAATGTGGATGGCAAGAGAGCCTCAAACTTTAGCTATAATTTAGAAGTATGATCCCTGCGTTTGACCCTATTTACGTTCAGGCAACTATTTCTAGCACGTTGAGCTGCTTTTAATGAGCCTTTAGGACTTAAAACCTTTCGTACTCCGACCTCAGTTTCATTGCCTGCATTTCCCCCCCCCCCAAGCTTTTCTCAAGCGTCGTATCATAAAACAAACAACATTTTGCAGCCTTCGTGTAAACTGTTCCGCTTGCACATCCCCAGTTGCCAAGAAGCAAAAGTATCTGAATGCCTCGATTCCCACCTCCTTCTGTTTACGCCATTTAAATATATGAAATACCGTATGTATTTTAGGGACGTTCCTGCTTTATGAGTCGGTGGTGACACTAGTAGACACACATCTTTCAGCCAATCCCTCCTATCCCCTGCTGCTCCCCTTGCTCCCCAAAAGCTGGGGGGGCGGGGAGAGAGAAACTTTTGTAACAATATGGGATGTAGCATTGAAGGTTGCAGTTGGAGGGGATTGGTGAAAAATAAGTGTCCCTCCTTCTGCAAGCAGAAGCACTTCTAGTACAGTGGTACCTCGGGTTACAAACCCTTCGGGTTACAGACTCCGCTAACCGGGAAGTAGTACCCCTGGTTAAGAACTTTGCCCCAGGATGAGAATAGAAATCATGTGGCGGTGGCAGCGGGAGGCCCCCTTAGCTAAAGGGGTATCTCTGGTTAAGAATGGTTTCAGGTTAAGAACGGACCTCCGGAACGAATTAAGTTTGTATCCAGAGGTACCACTGTAATGCAAAACCATTTACAACCTTTTCCAGTAAGTGCTGGGCTGTGTTCACAGACCCACTATCAATGAAGGGTCACTTTGACCATGTCCTGCTATCAATCATGTCAGCTTTACTTGAAAAAAACAACATTGCTTGAAACATCATTCTAGGCTGTATGTTTCTGAAGAACTGTACACACAGCAACTTACGTTAGAGAGCACACACTTGATGTGATTTGGGAGAAGATAAACGGCACTGTTCCCCTGTCAAAGGATGCAAACTGGTTTGCTACAGTGTTGATACCAACATTATGTTAGTAGTATGTGGACGATGGAGCAGAAATACACAGGAATTGGGGAATGGGCAAAGTGTAGCTTGGAGACACTTTGATAGATAATGGAGAAAGACCTTGAAATACTAAATTGGTACCCTACTGTAACAAATAAATGAATTCCAAATTCTCTGAAACGTTTAATCTTAGAAGAAGATGGTAATGAGTGAAAACTTAATTTATATGTGTACTAGCACTGTGCTTAAATTCCTCCTCAAATATGGAGTTTTTAAATTTTTAATTTCATTTGTGCACAGACCTGATTACAAATCTCATTCAGTACAGCCTTGCCTTGAGTCAAATATATTGCTACATTTGCTTCGCAGTGTTGAGTTTCTTAGGACTACTGCCATAGCAACCAGCTTTTAATGCATCCGTAATAAAGTTCCATCCCCTCTTTGATTTTTGTAAGGGTGGAAATTGCTTTGCTAACAGTAGCACTTAGATATTGGCATTAGCATCCCATGTTCTGACTGTTTGCATCTCATACTGAGCTCTGGTCCTGAGCAAGCATAATGTTAGTATGCTTCCCGGTGTCCTTCGCAGATGTTTGAAGGCTGAATGTTCTTTCATTCATTCAAACGTTGGCTCGTAGACAGCTTGGAATACTTTTAAAATATAAACATTCTGCAAAGTATGCGTACTGTGTTACAAAGCAGAATTCACAACCAATGAATGACATGGCATATTGGAGAGAGTCCCACTTCAGCCTGTGGCGCATTCAGTTAAATGGACTTCTGTGGCAGGCTGAAGCGATAATTGAACTGTGAGAACCACTGGCACTGTGTCTGTGTCTGCACGTAACACTAAACCATGGTTTGATGCTATGTCAGGCTCGCATGTTCCCCATCTCCTGTGCGGCAGGAGTAATGATCCTCTCGCGTTTAAAAAGTTGAGTCAGTCTGTGAGCCATATGAAATTTTGCAACTTAAAGTTAGTTACCCTCCTTTCTCATGGATATTGGGAAGATTTGCTTGCATTTTCTTTCTTCTGGGCAATAGCATTTGTGCATTCAAAGATAAGACCTTTTGAATTCCTTGGCAAAGCCGATTGTTATAAGCAAAGTTGGAGAAACCCAGAGAGAGGATTTCACTATTGGCTGTAGGTGATATGGTGCTCTCTGGATTTAAATATTAAAGCAGCCCCATTCCTCCCAACCCCCATAGCATGGTTGATTTTTTAAAAAAAAATCCTGCCCCCCCTCCCCAACTGTAACATACTTGGCATTTTTAAGCCTTTGAGATTTGCTCATTAGAAGAAATAAAGCAACTTATAAAACATTTTCGACTGAAACAGTATTGAAACTTGAACTCTGTAAATTACCACTGGCCATGTTGTTATAATCCTGCAGATGTATTTGTTTAGGTTTCCCTGGAAGGAGGCGGGGGCAGCTTGCATGCTGGTCATGATTAGCTCCAGTAACTTTAGAATCTATAATAGGCTTTTTTCATTTTGCATTTCTAAAATCCCTTGCTACTTCTATTGCTGTTTTTCTTAAATAAATAAAAAAATCCTCCAACATTATTCCCAAAGTGTTCTTCCCACAAAAGTTCCAAGTGGTATGATTTTTTAAAAATAAAATGAAGAAATCCAGATACATCTAATATCCTTTTTTTTCTCTTCCTGCTTTCCCCATTGCTTTCTCTGTTCTAGGCTGCTGGAGGAACCACTTCTCATCAAGTCAGTTTTTCCTATTTTAATGGATTTAATACCCTTCTTAATAACATGGAACTCATTAGAAAAATCTACAGTACTCTGGCTGGACATAGAAAAGACGTGGAAGTTACTAAAGGTTAGTTAAAATGTGGATATGAACATTAATCTGGAACAGTTATTTGCTCCCTCCCTCACCACTGGTGATCTTTTCAGGATATCAAGTGAGATGCTTTGACAGCAGTAAAAGGAACTCTCCGAGCCTAGCTGTCCTTGTGCCTTTCCATTTTCAGTTGCTTTGTCCATTACAATTAGTTTTTCCACCTCTCTTAAAAGAAACCTTTTTAAAAAAAAAATTGGTGAGATGGAGGTCTTAAAAAGCAGGATCGAATGAGCAGTCGACGTAAAGATGTTTCAAAGGCTTCAAAAACTTCCTAGGAGTCGTGCCAAATTGGCAGCCTATTAAAGTGACCTTCAAGGCTAGTTGAAAAATTCCACAAACTTGTATTAGCATTGCAGTAAGCTGATCTACAAGTTTGGAACAAGATGTTATCAGCTCTATCTAACCACTTTTATAGAGAACTCCCTCGGCTGTGCCAACCCTCTATTAATGCAGCCCTACTGGGACGGCACAAGCAAGAAGAAAGTTCCACATCTCTGTCTCCTCCCCCCACTCTGACCCACAACTGATTGATACCGTATGTCAAATATCCTAAATCCTGCTGTTAGCACTAAGCTATAAGGCCAGACTGCTTCTCCTATTTGCATGATGGATAGAGTATTTAAAACATACATTTACACAGTGGTGGGCATGCTGTTTGTGGTATTTTCTTCTTCTTTTGCTACACATTGGTTTAATACCAAAAAAACGTTAGTGATTCTAGGATATTTGTGGATAACTTTTGGTGTTGTTTGATTAGTTTCCCCTTCTATATTTTCCCCTCTCTCTCTCCCTCCACCCCTAATTTCTACTGCAGAGGAGTTTGTTCTGGCAGCTCAGAAATTTGGCCAGGTTACACCCATGGAAGTTGACATCTTGTTCCAGTTAGCAGATTTATATGAGCCACGGGGGTAAGTTGAAAATTACCCATTTCTTTGCTTGCAAAGAAAATGAAAAGCAACAACAACATCGGAATACGTATGGGTGAACAGAATACTGCCCGTTGCTGCTGGCCACTTTCCTCCCCATGTCCAGTGCAAATTTCATTTTTTGTGATCACTTGTTTTTTTTACCCAGGCGCATGACGATGGCTGACATCGAAAGAATTGCTCCTCTGGAGGAGGGCACACTGCCCTACAACCTGGCTGAGGCACAGAGACAGGTGAGGAGGCAAGTGGGGATAATACAAAGGCCTGCATTGACTTATTTCTCTCTTTTGCAGCAGCAAGCCCACAAGATCTGCCCAGTACATCATATTGAAATTGCATCAACTCCCTTGCAGGTCCAGTGACGTTCTACGCAGCGTGAGCCCATTTAAACAAATGGACCTAAGTTAGTCCCATCTGTTAATTTTGATGGGTCTTCTCCCAATTTGACCGACGTTAGATACAACCCTTGATTATTAATTTTTAAAAGCAAAATAATTTGCTTACAACTTTGCTTAGCCAGAAAATTAAAAAGTCCAGGGTGTGTGGGGGTTCCCCATTCCATTTAGAAAGTTGAAGCGTGATTGATCTGATAGTAAAGATCAAACAAACAAGTAAGGGTCTCTCGCTAACAACATGCAGCAGGGAAGGGAATGTTGGTTCACCAATAGTGCAATTCTGTAATGTCAAGTTAGTAGATATAGGATTCCAAGCTTAGTAAACTAGCTGACTTAGCCCTCTCTGATCCTGTCTCCAAATACGTTTAATGAAGGAAGTAATGCTTTACAGTTTATCCTGGGAAGATGTTAAATCTTCTGTTTCGCAGCCCTTCTGTTGCGTTCTGTCTTTAGCCGCCTATTGAAATGAATGATGGTTTTGTTTAGTCTGTCACAATCGTTTCAAATCTTTTAAGACTGTAAGAGAAACCCAAGTGCTGTGTGGTGTTCCTTGTTTTGTTTTTGTTTTGTTTTCTTTAAAAAAATTAACCCTAATTTTTAAATGTTTGTATCTGGAAAGGGGAGATACTGGAAAACGATGCGGTGCAAAAGACACACACACACAAAAGAGTCTCTGCCAACTTTTTAAAAAAACTTTTATTGGTCTCTTTCGTATATTGAAAGCTGACACAGACCTGGGTGTAGTTCTGTTTTTCTGAAACTATCACTTAAAGTCAAACTGAGTTCTGTATGTTGAGAGCTGGAGGGTTCCCTCCCCCTCCCCCACCGCCGCCACCCCTTTCTATGCTCTGGGTCTGTACAGAGACGCCAGTTTGACCACAATGAGTTGATGCAGGCTACATTTTTGGGTCTAATAGGCCTTGAGCCAGGCCCTTCTCACTTGGCTGCCTCCTCCCCTGCCCCTCCTCCCCCACCCCAGCAGCATCACCCTACAAACAGCATATTTTTAGCCTCGCCTTAGGAGCGAGTGTGTTAGGATACACACTCCTAGTAGCTGACTCCTAAAACCTGTCTCAAAGGTTACCGAGAGAGGTACAGAATAAGTGTCCGTCTGCAGACGTTTAAGCCCCACACTGAAAAACCGCTTCATGGATGTGGTAGCTTTTCCACCCAACATTACATTCTTGGCACATGCATCAAGACTTTCTGCGCGGTGCAGATGATCAACGGTACTGCAGGGTTACGGCTTCTGCCTGGAGAAACCACCGTGGAAGTGCTTTGTGCCGTGATCAGCAGTTGAAGGGGGTTGTAATGAGTAGACCGGTCTCTAGAAATAGCCTGGAACATAAGCCAGGTAGCAACGACAACACATGCAAGAGTGGGTTTCTTGAGCACATCTTTGAAATGTGCAATTCCTTACGTTTTTTCTTATGCTCTCAGTGGTGAACTGTGGTTCAAATCCAGCAAGCTGCTTTTTATGCACAGGGATGCCCGGTGCAGTTTTTGCCCTCTTCACCTCCCACAGAATCTCCTAAGCCTTGCAAGAACTTTTGAAAATCATGGAGCACAATTATTATTATTTATTAAATTTCTACACTGTCCTTCATCTGAGGATCATAGGGAAGTTTAGAGTATAAAAAACAAAATAAATGATGATGATGATACCCTGCCCATCTGGCTGAGTTTCCCCAGTCACTCTGGGCGGCTCCCAACATAACAACAACAACAACAACAACAAAGTGACAAAAGATCAAACATTAAAAACTTCCCTAAAGAGGGCTACCTTCATATGTCTTCTAAAAGTCAGATAGTTGTTTATTTCCTTGACATCAGATGGGAGGGCGTTCCACAGGGTGGGTGCCACTACCGAGAAGGCCCTCTGCCTGGTTCCCTGTAACTTTACTTCTTGCAGTGAGGGAACTGTGAGAAGGCCCTCGGAGCTGCACCTCAGTGTCCAGGCTGAACGATGGGGATGCAGACGCTCCTTCAGGTATACTGGGCCTACCGTGTTTCTCCGAAAATAAGACACCATCTTATATTTATTGGTCCTAAAAACAACAACACGGTGGCTTATTTTCAGGGGGTGTCTTATTTTTTTTAATTACATGTCCAGCCTAGCCTCTTCCTTGGCCCCCTCTAGAACTGCGCCTATCACTATGTCTTATTTTCAGGGTATGGCTTATATTGTGCAAATGCTTAGGAATCCTGCTATGGTTTATTTTATGGGTATGTCTTATTTTAGGAGAAACAGGGTTGGTATACAACATTGTAACAAACAAAAATAATAACCTGCCCCCACCGCTTCAGTTTAAAAGGCTATAGATTGTTTAATTAGCCAAAGGCCTGTAAGAAGAGCAATGTTTTTGCCTGGTGCCTAAATGTATGTAAGGAAGGCTCCAGGCGAGCCTCCCTGGGGAGAGCATTCCATAAGCAGGGAGCCACTGCAGAAAAGGCCTGTTCTCGTGTTGCTGCCCTCACGGAGGAGGCACACGAAGAAGGGCCTCCGATGACAATTGCAGGGTCCAGGTTGGTTCCTAAGGGGAAAGGCGGTCCTTGAGGTATGCATGCAATGCTTTGCTATGGTCCAAGGTCTGATCCCTGGCTTTTCCAGTTAGGCTGGGAAAGATTCCTGCCTCCTGTCCAAAGAGAAGCTGCGTGTCTCAGTGGACAAGACCAAGCCAGATACACCAAGCATATTGCACAGAAGCTTTAAAGAACAGTATTTTATGCAGTATTTTATTTTGAGACGAGAGATGTTCAAATGCAATAGCTAATCTTTTCATAGCTATAAGCAATTCTTTGCTTATAGGATTTTTAAAAATGTTTTGTTTCTGGTATATTTGGATTTTTTAAAAAAACAAACAAACACAGTAGTGGTATAGTAAACCGAGAAATATGTTTTCTATTGTTTCAGAAACCCATCCTGGTTTCTTCGGTATCTTCGTGGTCTGTTGACAAGAAAGACTACACAACACTTGTTTTAATGCTAATGTCTCTTGCCCCTATAGAAGCCCAGGCCAGTGTAACACAAAGCCGTGATAGAAAAGATTTCTGTTTTTGTTTTCTTGCGTGCCTCATGTATTTAGACATTCCTAGAAAGCAGCCTAGGACCAGGAGTAGTGTTGAGATCATGATTTGGCTCAAAACTGGAAGCAGACTGGAACATTTTCTAGGTGCCCAGAATTGTGACCACTTAAGCTTTGAATAATTCACTTGGCTGCGGTTGTCAATGAACTCGGTGGGACCTCCTTCTGAGTAGACACGTATAGGATTGCACTGTAATAAAGTATCTGAGTATCAGTTTGCTGTGCGGAGTACTCATTGCATACTACTGGTTGATGCCCCCTTTTTATCCTGAACAAAGAAGTGTTACCCACTGCATTAACAGCAAGGGCACAGACAGAAGTCCCATGATGTAGTAGCTACCTTGGGTCAGTGCCTGGATAGGAGAACACCTTAATATCCTACCTGTGTTCCTTTTTGTTCCTAGGAGAAAAAGTAGAAGAGAGCTGATTACAATATTGTAGTCATTAAATTTCCTCTTTCGTACTTGATCCTCAATTTGTCATTACTGTATTGCTGTTCAGCCACAGTCTAACTTTCCCCCTTTGCCTTTCTCTTCCCAAATCTTCTCCCCAAACTCCACTACCTGCAGCAAGCTCCAAACGACGTGTCTCGTCCCATTCTCATCCAGGTAGCGGAATCTGCGTACAGGTTTGGCCTTGGCTCCATTGCTGGAGGTGAGTGAGGGAGCTGAGTGCACAAAAAAGAACTTTTGAGAAAACCTTTCCACTTGCTTCTCCTTTACCTGCCTTTCATTATATACAGTGCTCTGCAGCTTGTGACTAGGCTACCAAAAATGGCACGAGCTCTCCCTGGCTTTTTTGGTACTTCCCCCAGATTTAGGGGAGCCTTTCCAAACCTTCTGCCCTCCAGACCCATCTGGAGGGCACCAAGTTGGGGGAAGCTGATTTTGGGATTCTGTGGAGTGTGTTTTGTGAATTGCATATGGAGTTTGCAACGAAAATATTTCTAGTGGCGTGCTCCCAGTTGAGATTCCAGCCAGCTATACCCTTGTACAGGATACTCAGTTCCATCCTACCCCTTCACCAATTTTCCAATATCCTCCCACCCGCCCCAAGAGCCAGTCAGCATTCCATGCCCAGTGAGCATGGTCAATTCTCCCCCTATTTTTACTCACCCACACATGCTTTTTCAAACTTAGGGATGCCCCTGGCCCTGCTGATATCTCCCTCTTATGTGTGAATAGTGCAGGGACATTACGGTTCAAAGGATGGAAGGGCCCTGCGCCACTTCTGCAGAGAACTTGCAGGGTGGTGGCCCGTCTATGTACAAGCTTAGAATGAACCCGGTGCAATGAAGTTTGCAAGAGAAATGCTCTTTTAAAAAAAAAATATTATTGTGTTACTTCCATGTAGCTGTTGGAGCCACAGCAGTGTATCCCATTGACCTTGTGAAAACCCGGATGCAGAACCAGCGCTCCACTGGGTCATTTATCGGAGAGCTGATGTACAAGAACAGCTTTGATTGCTTTAAGAAAGTGCTACGCTATGAAGGGTTCTTTGGGCTCTACAGAGGTCAGTATCCCAAGTGTTGGTTTCCCCCCTAGTTTGGTGTGGGTTTACAAGAGAGAGACTTGCTGCTGGCATGGATTTCTATATCCCCCTGTTCAGAAGAACTTAACTCAGAATGAAAATTCTCCAGGATTGAGTTGTGGCGCCCAAAGAGGCATTTTATTGCCCTGATCACTCCCAGTATTGATTGGATCTCTTTCTCCAGCCCTGTCTGCCACAAGGCATCTACAGAAACGACGTGGGCTGCATTCCTAACCCCACTCACCTGGGAATAAGCTCCATTGAATTCAGTAGGACCCACTTATGAGTAGACACGGTTAGGATTTTTCCAAAAGTGTAAGATGGTAATAGTACCCTCTGGAACACCCTGTCTTGTGCAATTTGGGAGGTGTCAACTGGGGTGGGCTTTAAACGTCTGCTGAAAACGTATCTGTTTAGACAAGCTTTCCCTGACTCTTAAGAAATCTTTAGATCTCACTGTTCGGTGTTCTGTTTTTATACTCAGTTGGGTTTTATTGCAGCAGCTTAACATCTTCAATCAATTCCTGTTGGATTTTTGTGGTATCTTGATGTATTACGTTCACTCGGGTTTTTAAAAAGTTACATTCTGTCTTGGATGAGCCTCCTTAAGCAGCATATAAGTTATATAAATCAATAAGCCTTAGGAAAGCTTTTTACCTGCTGTTCAGAAGCCCTTGATTTTATCATCATCATCTCAGTTTGCTGTTGTGGACTGGGCTCATTGGTCTGTCTTAACTGGAAACAATAGTGGAGCTATGTGAAGTGCATAGCTGCTCCAAAGCCCGCAGATGCCGCCAGGAACATTTGGGGCCATCTGATGCTACATAATACCTTGCCATTAGCATATTTGTATGACACAAATAGCAAAAGTGGTCATGGTGTCAACAGTATAGCTTCAGAATAAACATAATAAATGGCTGCTGGTTATCATGAACCGGTGCATCAATTGCAGTGGCTGTACCTCTCTTGTAGAGGCAGGACCTGTGATCCACAGAAATGATATGCACACACAGGAGAAATTGCTTTGATGTTGCCAGCTGGCAAGTCCCATTGCCGAGGAAGGCAAGCCACTGTGAATTGTTCATACCACCCCAGTACAAGCATTTCCCTGCTGCTTCCTTTCCTCTCCAGAGACACCAGGAAACAGGGCGTGCTCACCAAAGCTTCTAAGATAAGCTCTGGGAACCACATTTGCAATGAGTAGCTGTAGCCATAGACAGAGCTATCTGTGCATACAGCAACATCTTTTAATACCTACCTCTGGAGGTGTCACTGCTGCCATTCCTTGCCTCCAGTAATACTGGGAAAGGAAAGAGTAAATGGATCTGCTTTGAATCAGTCTGGACTTCAGGACAATCTTATTTGAATCCCAAAGAGCAGGGACCAATGAACCAGGTTTTCCAGACCCTACCTGGTTTCTGGTGTAAGACTCTGACAACCTCTCAGGACACCGATCTTAAGGCAAGCAGACTTGGAACATAGAGAGATTCCAGTGTGAATCTGCCGAATCACGGCTTGTTGGGAAATTCAACTCTTTAACTACAGTGCCCTGGCTCCCACCCAGCACTGGTTCTAGGTGGCAAGGCTGCACCTTCCTGTTCAGGCTCCTGCTCAGTCTCTGCCTCCTCCCGTTCTTTCTCCTCCCTTGGCTGATCAAAGCCCTTGGCAGGCTCCGTCGAAGCTCTCCGCTCCACAGGAGGGTTGGAAAGGAGAGCCAGCATCCCTGCTCCTCTTTCCAAAGTGGTGGAAGTTAGGATGGAAAGGAGAAATTGTCCCCTCCTCTAACCTAGGCTCCCATCAACCCCCCTGCTTCTTCCTTCTCCTTAGCTTGCTGCATGTCCAACTCAGTTTTTTGTGACGCTTCTCTCCAGCCAAACCATCTGAGGCCAAGGTTTGTGCTTGTGTTTCCCAATCATGGTTTGGGAGGAACAAACCATGAGCGCTTCCATGCCCTGTGACCATTCAAAAAGCTGAAGGCCGGGGTACACTTGGGAACAATGTGGGTTGTTGCACAACGAAGGTGTAAATGGAGGGGAGTTGGCAGAAATTATGTTCCACCTTGTGCTTTCCATTCGCGCCAAAGTTCATTTGCATCTTCCTATGTATGTGAAGATCTTCAAGAAAGTGGTGAAAGCAGTATTCAAGTATTGTATCTCAAGTTACACCATTTCCAGCATCTTTAGTAGACTATATATTCCTAACAGAAGCTGTTAGTTAACAAACTGTAATCCAGGACTGTAACCCTGGTGTGTTAATTGTGGTTTTTTACAAACCAGTTTCATGGGATATTTTTTTAACACACAACTGTGGCTTGTTACAAACTGGAACTTGGAAGCCTTCAATCATTCACAAAAAAGAGAGGAGGGGGAGCACATGAGTCCAAGGTTGGCCATGCTCTTGGAAGGACCAAACATGTTTTGTCATTCCACCTGAATCTGGCATACGTCTAATGGACTGAGGTTGCCTTGGTTTCACACTTAAAATACTAAGGAGGTAAGCAGGAGTAATCAACATAGCCTGCTTCTGTGGGATGGGGGCTTAAATACACATAATAGGCACAATCCAAAGATGTGGCAAATGCTAAAATCCCATTAAAACCCAACAGGTTTTAAGTACTCCAGACTCTACTGGAGGTACAGAGCTATTTTGATTCCCACAATCACAATCACTGAGCAGGGAGACGATAAATGCAAGAGGAAATACAGTACTTTTTTTTATAGTAGTTTTCCAGCAACTCTGAGCTTGAAAGAAAACGAAAAACCAGACTTAGTGCCTTCTCAAATAGCAGGCAAAATAGTCGCTGCAAAATTGGTTTGCTCCAAAATCAAGCATAAACAGAAATCTCAAAAAGCTGATGCAAAAAGAGCAAAGTGGTGGAATAACCATAATGCTTCTTTATTCTCTCATCTGCCTTGAGACGCCTCTTGAAGTTTGTTCAGAAATAGTGAGCTGTGTTTTTTTTTTTACTCAAACATGAAAATATGTATAATTGTAAATTTTTGTTGTGTTGACTTTCTCAGAAATAGTTGCTTAAGCAAATTGCAAATAATCTTACAACATTTGTAAAATTAAGCTCCTCCTCTCTCTTTTTCCGTTTTGCAAAGAACATTTTATGCAGCACTTGGCTTTCAATCCTTTCTTCAAGATTGCGCAACAATCCGTAGCAGAAATTCAGCATCCAATGAAAGACTTACGCTACATGCTTGTTTATCATAGCGCTTGTAACGTTAAAAAAGCAAATATGTTCTGTATGGCTAGGTAAATAAACTGAGCTTAAATTTTAAATTTTAGTTCACCATTATGTGAACTTAAAATCAGCCACGAAGAACACAGGAATCTGCTTTATCCTGAGCAGACCATTACTCCGAAAATAAGCCATACCCCGAAAATAAGCCATACCCCGAAAATAAGCTATACCCCGAAAATAAGCCATCGTGATAGGCAGTTTAACCTTATAGGTTTAACCTTATAGGTTAAACTGTACCATACTTAATAATAATAATAATAAGACATCCCCTGAAAATAAGCCACCGTGTGTTTTTCTGAGGAAAAATAAATATAAGACGGTGTACTATTTTTGGAGAAACACGGTATGTCTCTGCCTGATTGCCTGGAGCTGTCTAAAGCTTAGAGCTGAGGTCTTCCCCAGCCAGGCCTGCTACCTGCTAACTGGAAATTCCAAGGATTGAACTGGGACCTTTTGCATGCAAACCATGTGCTTGACCACTGAGCTGTAGCTGCAAAATTACTTTGACGTGTCTTGGCCTGCTTTTTTTTCCTGTTAGCTATTTCCTTATGGCTGCACATCTTGTTGCAGGTGATAATTGAAGCACTTGGGAGTGTTAAAGTCATTTCTCTCTCACACTATTTCCACAACCTTTTCTTGAAACCCTACAATATTCAAAAGGGAATCTATGGAACAGGTGAAATGTTCAGCTGTTTTCAGCTGATGGGCTTTCTGGTCTTGTCTCTTGGCCACTGTGATGAAGAAGCTGTGTACCATCTTTGGTTTCTGGAGGTACAGTCTCTAGGTTTCTGAAGGTACAGCAACAAGCTAATGCATTGCTTCTGAATGAGCCCAAGGGAAATATGTAAAGGGCAGATTTCTGAATTGTGCTTCACCATTTACTCTGAATTCTAAGTCATTATAATGGAGATATATGGTGGTGTTTGAATAGCTGCAGTTCCGAACCATGATTATTTTGGGTTAGGTGGTTCAAAAAATCATAATGACGTGTCTAGATGCTCCCTTTGAACATAAGAGTAGAAAATTGCCCTAAAAATGGCCCTCCCTCTTTTTAGGTGGCAAACTTTGCATAGCTGTTTATTTGCCACCTTAATGATACGTTTTGTAATATATATTTTTGCTCCTTTTATATTTACAGGTCTTTTGCCACAATTATTGGGAGTAGCCCCAGAAAAGGCCATAAAACTTACTGTAAGTACAATGCAAAAACCTTTATCGTATATAATCTCTTATTTTTGTATCTTTGAATTTCCCAGTGAGAAGACTTAGGGGGTTGTTTGCTTAGAGCCTGCGTAAGTGCATACCTTCCTTTGATAAAGTCATACTTGCAGAATGCAGTCTGTGTTCATATTTGCCTCTGGGCACTGCAGATTGCATGGAGTGCGTTTCTGTGTGTTTTGGATGAGAGTCTAGCTAAAGCCCATCATCTAACAGCTTCATTTGAAATGTTCAGCTCAATAGCAGCCCCCTTCATCTTCGTTGCCTTGTACTTTAATATAAATAACTATGACATGGAGTGAAAACCTTATACATAAAAAGAAGTCCTGTTCATACATTTTCATGTTCCTTACATAACTTATTTCCTGTAGTGCTTAAAGTTGAAAAGCAACTAAGAAATCCATAAATACCAAATAACGATACTTTTAAACTTTAGTCTGAAATCTTGTGTGCACTATCTTCTTAGTAGTGAACTCAAAAATCATTGAAATGATGTTGAAATCATTACAACTTGTTTTCAAGATCAAGCTCCCACACAGACAGTGGAACATATTTGAAGAAATATTCAAAAATATTTAAGGCTAATGCTTAAACTAAGCTATTTTTTAAATAGATGAATATACCTGCTGATATATAAACTCTCCTACTGTGCTGTAAATGGAGCAGTCCTTTCTCTCTTTTCTAATTATACATGTGATATTGATGAAAGCCATAGAATTAATACTTATGGAAATTGGTATTCTTTTGTTAAAAGAATAATGGGACATGTTTTCTTCATTTGACTGAAATTTTGTTTTCCAAGGTAAACGATTTTATAAGAGACAAATTTATGGCGAGAGATGGCTCTGTTCCTTTTGCAGCAGAAATTGTCGCTGGTGGCTGTGTAAGTATCTTCTCTATATTTGTTTTATCTGAGATGCATTTATTAGGAACAGAAACACAAAGATTAAGCATTTAAGCTTACAAACCTATTGGTTCCTTTCTTAAGTAGTCAATTGAAGATGGCTCTTAAATGGTAACAGGTTGAGCATTTTGATTGCCTTTATTATTTAATTTAAGGGTTTAATAATTTTTGTTGTAATAACAAAAGTAATAGTAGTAGTAGTAATAACTGGTATTTTAAAGGTCCCCCTTTGCTAAAGTTACATACAATGTTGCTATATTTGTTATTATTATGCTTGTAATTATCTTGGCATTTTGAAAGTGCACTTGGTAAAATGATAGACTTGATTACATACAATGTAATACAATACAATGTTGTTGTTGCAATATTGGCAGTTTAATTGCTTGCTTGCAAACACTTACAGGCTTGCTTAAATACAATGTGTATTTGAAAGTTGGCTCAATGCACAAATTTGCCGCGGCACCTACTCTGCCTTGTCCGTCTCGTCTTCTTTGCCCCCCCTTGCCCACATTTCACCCACTAATGTTCCCATTCAGGCCATAATACCGGCTCTGCAAAATGACAAAAACGATTCGCGCTTGCTTGTTGCCATAGTGTTGTTAGGCTTTGTGATATTAACTGAGTGCATCGTGCGTTCCAAAATGTATAAAAGGCGCTCTTGTTTTGCAGTCCGTTTTGCCTTCCTGGGGTGGTATCTTACTGAACGACCTGCGTTCCATTCTCTCTAAGTGACAATATCCCTGCTGCTTAGTTTTGCAACATCAGCTTATATAATTATAACCAGCGCTTTATCGGGGAGTATTGATTTTATTCAAGCAATTAAAATAAATCCTTTGTACATGAAATGAACTCTTGTTCAAAGATGAGTGCCATTTTGAAGACAGAAAAGGCTGTTCATTTAAACTGGCTTTGATCATTGGGGCAGGGCAGGGCTGGTGGCGTTCCAAGCTGACTGGTAAATTTCTTGCTGTCATAAGAAGGATGAGGTCACTCTCTAAAGCAATTTATATCTCTGCTGAAAAGAACGTGGAAGTACAAAATCGGATCACAGCAAACAGTACCGTAATATCGGGAGAAGAAGAGACTCGCGCAGCTGTGCCTAGAGAAAGCAGTATATGTTCTTCAGTGGAGAAGCTTTCGCTTTGCACAATTCTCCTAAAAGTGGGGGCGATGTCTGCCTGTTTTGTTTGATCAGTGACCTGTCACACAGTGCCAAGTAGGCTCACCTGTTCTGTAACTGAAGGAGCGTTCAAGAAGCATTTTTCTTTTCTTTTCTTTTAAAAAAGGAAAGACCATGGACCCTTTTTTTGTTCGCAAGCACAAAATGCACAGTAATAAAACTTTAAATGAAATAAAATATTTGGGGATGCAGAAGAAAGATTTGCAAATGACCAAAAGCCCCATAGCAGACAGACAAAATATTATTATTATTATTATTATTATTATTATTATTATTATTATTATTCATTTTTATAGCACCATTTATGGCCAATTTACTTATTGTGTCAGTTTGTGCAGCTGATTGATTTTCCTAATTAATTCTAAATAGTGGATACTTTGCACACACACTTAGGAAAATAAAGTAATGGCACAGGTATCTTTTTAGTACCTTCTGATGGCTCAGTCATGTTCTGAAAGAGGACCATTTCATAGCCGTATTTTCAAAAAGTACTGTGTATGCTGAATCTTTCAGCCGGCATCCAGACTCTAAAATTAATTATGTGATTCTGCATAATTTCCTGGCAGTCAGTGTTTGGTGGCAAACAGCCCAGGGCTTTCTTTGAATTGAAGTGTTTAACTAGAGGGCAGACAACAGTGCCAGGTAGGTAGGATGAGACGTGTGTTGTCTCTTTATGGGTGGCCTTGTTTTGTTTATGTTCCAGTCAGCCTTTCAAAGTTGGCAGCATGGATAGAGATGGTAATTCCTCCATATTTATTTCATTTCATTTCATACTTATTTTTAAATCTTGTATCCTACCCTTCGTACATAGGTCCCGGTTTGTATTGTCTTTCTCTCTATATTGTCTTTCTCTCTCATTTTCCCTCGTTCTTCTAAACAGAGGCTTAACAAACCGGCAACAAAATGTTGAAGTGTGTGTGTGAAGTCTTTCTGTTCGGTGTGTTAATCAGCTGTGCTCCCTTCCCACCACCCTTTCAATGTTCCATTTTTTTCCTTCAACAGTAAGCAAGGGTCTTCTGTGGCCAGTCCTTATTGGGGTTAGTTTCCTCTGGAGGTGTTTTTGTACTTCTGCAGACCTCGGGGCTCTCTCTCAAGTCTGCTGATACTTCCCCCTTGGGGTGGATTGTGCTGTTTCGGCTGCATCAGCAACAGCACTCACACCTGAACATCAGAAATAAAGCCACTTGTTGACTGTGGTTGGTCTAGACCTAGGCCAGTGGATGATTAATTTTGAAAGCCTTACAGAGCTACGCAATAGGTATAGTTCTGCTGTTGTTGTTGTTTTACACGGTGCAGCTGCTGAGGCTACAGTTTGAAGGAAAAGAGGGGCTTCTTAATCCTTTTTCAGACTAAAACTGTCCCTTTTATACCCTCTGTCGTGAAAAGATACGGTTGCCACTTCTTTTTCCCTCCTGGGTGAGAAAAGCAGTTGGTGGAGGAAGGGAGAAAAATATGTCCTTCTGCAGGAAAGAAAACAACAGTGCAAAAAAGAAGCTTCTGTTTCCCCGCTCATGCTGCCCCCTTTTTAGATTTCTGCCTCATGAAAAAGAAAAAAGATTCCACGAAAGACTCACAGACTCTAGGTCACATAACAAATGGTTGCAAGTTCTGTCCTTAATTTTGACTTTTGCTGATTTTTACGCCAGTGAGATGGATTCATCCTACGGAGACGGAAGGAAGCAGCAATGCTGTCTTGGTGACTCCTTCCAGGCCTTCCAGTACACAAGCCCCTAAAATTATTATTATTATTATTAATATTATTAATTATTTTTATTAAGGATTTTTTTGGGTAACAAAGGTAGTGCAATGTCTCATTTTCCCCCCCTTCTTCTCCCATGTATCATTTTTACACATCAATTTTATAAAATTATTGAGTCTGGGATAATCATGAAGTCACCTGTTGAAGTATAACATAGGCAGGAGATAGGTGGAAACATACACTGGCTCCATTGTCCTCTGTTCAACAGGACAGCAGATTTTCATTTCAATATTCACTTGTCATATCTGCTCAGCAGTAGCTTGATTTGCAGTGCAGTCTTACGCATGTCTGCTTACAAGTGCAACCCACTGATTTCAGTGGGACTTAAGCCACAGCTAAGTGCATGTAGGACTGCTGCCTTAACGAGGGTTTTGTTTTGCCCTTAGCTTCCATTGTAATAAAGGTTTGGGGGTTTGTTTGCTTTTTATAAACGTATACTGATTCCAGCTAAGGAGTTGCTGTATGCCATGTTGGGTCCCCCCCCCCAAAACGAGAGACGGTGACATCGAGAATAGGAACAAGTGTTTCGAGAGGCTCAACAGGTATATTGTCCTTCTGGAATTTGGTTCGGTGTCACAAGCACAGTTGCGCTTTGCTGTTTGCGCTGCAGTTGACATTCCTTGACTTTTGAGTCACTGGGGAGCTCACCTTGCAGAATTAGTGAGAATTAGTACACATGGTTGACTTCTGCACTTGCAACCCACAAAGCTGCTTGTCTCAATGGAAAAAGCCGCCTTCAGTTGCAGTGAACTTATTTTCTTCGCTAGGGAAAATAAGAGGTTTTTGTTTCATGACCCCACGGTACTTAATACAGTTGACAGCCCAATTCCATCTTCTCATTAAAGAGACAAAAGGTGTCTTGGAAGGTTATTTTGATATTGGAAGTAGCGTAAGGAGGATTGATGTGCAAATTGCCCTGTTTAGTCACAAGTCTTGAAATGTTTCTCATCTTTAAGGTCATTTGGAGGGGGGGGACTTGTGCATTGTTAGTGTGGTAAGTTGCAAAGTGTTTGATGGCATGCTCTTTGCTCTGATAGCTTGATCCACAGTTTGCAAAAGTCTCATGGAGCTTCGAGCATAATTGCAACACACCCAGCCCTTTGCTTGAAGGGCTCTTTAGCTCGCCTAAAAATGGTGTGGGTACAGACTTGTGATCTGGGTGCACGCTAAGCCTGTGTGGTGTAGTGGTTAGGGTGTTGGACTAGGACCTGTGAGACCAGGGTTCAAATCCCCACTGAGCCATGGAGCTCATGGGGTGACCTTGGGCCAGCCACTACTTTCAGCATAGCAGAGATGTTGTGAGAATAATATGAGGGGAAGTGTGTATGCCACCTTTGGGCTGCTTGGAGGAAAAGTAAATTTAATGATAATATAAATACAGTAGTGTTTTGCATTTTAATTTCTCAGATGTAATTCCTTTTCACAGCAGATTACAGTATCATTTGATGTCTTTGCTAGAAGGCTTGGAGAGAAGCATTGTAGCTGGTTAAATGATAACCTGTTAAGAAAACACAGTGGCATTTAAGAAACACCAAACTTGTGTTGACTCTAATGGCATGTGTGGAAAGGATGCAAATAATCAAAGCAAATAGTTCTGAAAGTACACAAACAAGCTTGTCACTGAAGTTTTTGTTAACAATAGGAGGGCTAAACAGAAACAGTTTGTGCACTTCTGCTGTGCTGTCGAAATTCTAACACAGCACTTGATTAAAAACCAGTGGCACAATATTCTGGAAGAATGTGTGTTGTAAAGCAGTGTAACTAGGCATTTAGCCTGGACTTGTCATGCCCTGTTCACTCACATTTTATGGGGCATCCGCACAATGTCCCTGTCCCTGTGCTTATTGCATCTTTTTTACTTATTGTAGAAAGCCTGGGAGCTTTTAAGAAGTAAAAATAGTGCAACCTTCACAGGTATAGATGTTAGCAGTGATGCATCAGGCATGTTAGCGTATCACAGCTCAGCACACTTTCACTTTAACATGTAGGCATCATATTATAAACCTGTTGATTTTTTTAAAAATTGAATTTCCTGGGTACTCCTGTTTAAATATGGAAGTTTAAGCAAAATATGAAAGGGTGTTTAGCAATTTGCCATTATAAAGCTATTTTAAAAACAAAGAGAAATAAAGCCCTTTTTCATTCACCACTGTTTTAGGAACACGTTTCCTTCCTAATTAAACACTGCCACTCTAAACTTCCAACCCAAAGCAAATATTAAAACACTTCATTTTTTGACATTTCAGGGATTGTAATGGTCAATCGTGCTCAAATGAGAAGGTGTTTAGTGCCAAATGCTGTAAATGCTCTCTCTCTTTTTTAACAGTCTCAACTGTTCTCTCCCCGCCTGCCCTCTCTCATTTCACTGCTCAGGAGGAATGGGCTTTTGCCGCTGATATCAGCTATGCCATGCCTACTGGTGGCAATAGAACATAGGAGGACCATATAGACAGTGCAATATCCCTAATAGTAAATTTTCATTTCGTTTCATGGAAGGGCAACAATTTATTTGTATGTTCCACTTGTCTGGGAGCAGCCCTAACGTGATACAGTATTCCTTTCTTATTTTCTAAATTTAAGCAGCTGCCCACTTAAAAATCTTGCAGCAAGAAACACCTTCCATGTCTCTCTTAGAGAATCTTAAACACAACTGTATCGTAGGGTTTGCATGTATACTGGCAAAATGTATGCACCCTCAGAGACTCCTGGAGTCTGTGCCACCCCAGGGAGTGATTTTTGCAAGGATTTGAACTGGGCAACCTTGTTAGAAACATCTGCGTTTGGCACAAGGCATAAATAGCAAGAATGCTTATTGCATTTTATTTTATTTTTGCTTTTGTTTCCAAGCGAAGAGTTTTTGATACAGTTGGTGTAAAGTGTACTTTGGATATTGTTTCAAATCATTGCAAAACTCATGAGGATTGCAGCTTTTGTGATCCAGGTGGTTGGTTTTATTAAAAAAATTAATTTGGGGAATATGTGCCACTGTTGTGTGAAGAAAAATGAAAACTTTTGCAGTAAGCAAAGACCTTGTTCTGATAAGTCATTTGGCAGAAGTCTGCATTATGGATAAAATAAAACGCTGCACTTTATTCCAGGAGCGGGAAAGATACTTGTGGTGGAGTGTGTGTGTGTGTGTGTGTGTGTGTGTGTACACACAGTATTTAGGAAAGAAGTTGTTCCTCATTTGTGTGTGGAAAAATAATAATTCTTGTTCGGGGGGGGGGGGGAGAGATTTGAACTTCTCTAGGGAAGGGGAGTTTTCTGTAGTATAGCATATAGGAATATGCTGATACTCCATATGGAATATTGGCTTAGATAGCCAGATCCATTTCTGAGGTATAATCTGAGCAGCCTCAAGAACCTAGAATTTTGTTTTCACTTAGTAATTCATTCTCCTGAATGATTTAGGGATACAACACTGGTATCGACTGAAGTCTGTTATGTAGGAATGAGAGTGGTTATCTCTGGCAGGATTGAAGTTGCTTACGTGAGCCCATTTTTACCTTTGGGCTACATTTTTTATAAAAGTGTTGTTTCCTCTGCCACCCACCCTTTCTTTCTTTAAAAAAATGTTAAGCATCTTTTCATTTTAAAGGGGGGGGGAGAAGGCGCTGCTTTGAAAAATAGTTACTTCAAGCTTCTCTGCTGTCTGTTCATTATGAATTATTAGTTTTCAAATTTAATTTATAGCGTTGCTTGGTTTTTCACCAATTTCAAATGCAATCCAAAGTTTTAACTTTTACTAGAATACAATTTTTTTAATTTAAAAAACTGCCCCCCCCGTTCTTTCAGAAAATTAAAAGGGATACAGTCCCATGTGATATTCTAAAAGATACCAAATCTATCAGGAATTCATGTTTTTCTGCCATTTATCCTTTTATGGAGCTGTATCCCACCAGTCAAGCTATGCTTACCCAGTTTCTACAAGAGCCATACAAGGAGGTATTGCCACAAGATCTAAGACTGAAACGGAATATGTTTGTCACTATCTGTTAAAATTGCCCCATCTTATAATTTGCCAAGGAAGAAATTGCTTGGTGAGTTGTTAACTTCGGAGCCAGTACATTCTCATTTTTCAAATATAAAACATTCCTTACATTTCAGGTGGCCTGGAAAGCAGTGACAATTTTATGGAACCTCACCTGGGTAGCATAGCTGCCAAGTTATCCCTTTTTTAAAGGGATTTTCTCTTATGCTGAATAGGCTTCCTCGCGGGAAAAGGGAAAACTTGGCAGCTATGCTGGGTAGTTGCCAAGCTTGACAATCTGTACTAGAATGTATTATGGTTTAATATTGCATTTCATGGCATGCCGTTGCTGTTGTGTTAATGTTTGTTTGTTTGCTCCAAGTGATTGAAATCTTATTGCTGGACCACTAATAAGAACTGAATTAAGAAGAGAGAAATAGTTATGAAATGTTGTTGTTGTCTTTAAAAGGTTACCACAGTCTGCAAATGCTCAAATAAAGGCAAAGGGGTGGTGTCATAGATTTAATTCAGCTACCAGACCTTAAGACATGGAAGGTCTGTAAATCATTAAATGTTACTACTTCTTCTACTTGCAGTCAAAATAGACACATACTAGAGGCAGAGCCAAATGTTAACATATTTGACAAACCTGTGACTTAATTGCTTTTATAACATCAATCAAATAGGCTCCACTTTGATTTCTTGGCTCAGCTTCTGAAGAACTGCTATAGCTAATAAAGTGAAAAATATCAAGTCTTCTGTTTTTATAGCACAGAACTGGTCAGAGCTTGTAAATAAACTATATTTTTCCTACTTAGACATGCCGTTAGAAAATTAGAATGAGGAAATCTTAAATTTTTTCGTCTTTTTCCTCACTAAATTAAATCTATGCCGTGTTGGTAGAAATATTACTATTTCATATTGTTTAATTCCATGGTTTCGTACACCTTACCTTACCAGCTATTTTTTTTTTTTAAAGAGAAATCTTCAGCATTTTGTAAGCTAAAAATGTACTGCCAAAGTCCTTAAGTTGTGTGTTCATATTGTGCTGGGCTGATAAATCCCTTTTTGTTTTTTAAATTGTTTTTTTTAAAAAAAAATAAGAGGGGAGCATTCCTCAATTAAAAACAACAACAACAACAACAACAACCCTTTTCTAGTAATTTCAAAATGCAAGAATTGTGTAGTCACACTGGTTCTCTGCTTATGAAAATTTGAGTAGCAGAAAAGCAGAAAGAAGTGAGATGAGAAGATACCCGGTCAGGACTCTATTTTCTTCTATCTATCTATCTATCTATCTATCTATCTATCTATCTATCTATCTATTTCCTGCCTACACCTTTTCTTGAGAACTGGGATTCAAGGCAGCTCACAAAAATGAAAACAAACATGGATAAAACACAGAAACCTTTTTAAAAAGAAGAAGTTAAAAAGCAATTAATGTATAACAGAAATAAAATGATATAAAAATAGATTCATCAAATCTAGTAAACAATCTACAGGTAGTAAAAAAACAACAACAACCCAGTCAGTTGTCCCCCAAAGCCCACCAGCATAAAAACAGTCTTTACCTGCTGGTAGGACAACAAGGAGGGAGGCAGTCTAGCCTCTGTAGGAAGGAAGGCTCTCTAGGAATGCTCTGTCATTCAGAGGAGCCAAGATGGCTACAAGTTTCAGTGGACTAAAATGAGATTCCTTCTCTGCATGTACCACCCTGGTTAATAACTTTGCAAGTTGCTAACTTTGACCAATATTGTCATACTTTTTATTGAAGTCTGTGGTGCAGCTAGCTCTGTAGTTGCAGGCAGAGGTCTGTAGCTCCTCGCTCAAAAACAGGGTAGCCGCGTGATCTGCTTTAAAGAGGACAGTCCTCTTTTTGAAGACATCTTCTCTATCTGAAGGGCTTCCTGATCCACGTCTGGTTTAAAGAACCATGAAAAGAGAGCAGGGAGGGCCTTGTGGGTGCCTATCAAAAGTTTTCCACTAAGACAGCCGGCACGCACGGGTCAACTGATCACTGCATCCCCTACTATTGTGAGATACAGTGGTACCTCTACTTACAAATAACTCTACTTACGAATTTTTCTACTTACAAATGGAGCTCCATCCGCCATCTTGGATGTGGTTTAGATAGGATTTTTTCTACTTACGAATTTTTAGATAGGGTTGCTTCAACTTGCGAATTTTTTCTCCCAATGCATTCCTATGGGATTCGACTTACAATTTTTTTCAACTTACAAATGTGTGTTCGGAACACATTAAATTAGTAAGTAGAGGTACCACTGTATATTGTATTTCTGCTTAAATAACACTTATTAAAGAATTAGCACATGTACTGGTTTTTTGGGGGGGGGGCAAATACTTCTCCTATTCCCCACCCCCCATGCTTTAATGACAAATTTTCCCTATTTTTGCAGTGCCTATGTGGCCATCCTCTCAGTAATAACATTGTCGAGCAGGAAAATGTGTGGAGTGGAAAGGAGCTGCCAAAGTTATCGAAAGGCTGGATCTCCTAGTATTTGGAATTCCTTAGTATAGAACAAAAGGCAACTAAGTAGGGGCTTTTAAAAAAACAGAATTATCCTCTTTGGGGACTCCAGATACCCCTGACTAGCCATTCTTGGAAACAGAATGCAGGGTTCTTCCTAAATTATTTTGCTAGTCCATGCAACCTTGTTTTTTGAAAGATGTTCAGCTACAACCTTTAACTCACAAATTGGCTTTTCCCAGCGTTCAAGCTGCTCCCTCTATCTTTAACAAGGCAAATGCATCTATTGATTGCACTTAAATAAATGGTATTCTTCAAAACCTGAACTTCATTGTGTTTGCAGCCAATTCATCGGGGGTCCCTCCCTTCCAAGTCCAGAATTCTATGATTCGCAAAAGTTTGCTGTGTCCTCTCTGGAGTCTGAGGTGCAGGATATGGGAAGGGAAGAAGAAGCAGGAGGGGAGAAGAAGTTGCCTTTATCATTTCACGCTTTTCTCTTAGTTCAGTTGCGTGTAATGACCTGAGACCTTGTTTTTGAGTGGTGGGTCAAGCAAACAATCAAGTTTCTTTCCCTCCTAAATGGTAATTAAGGTGGTCACCAGCATTGTGGTAATATTTCCCTCCCCCCCTCCTAAGTGACAGAACACTCTTCTTTCAGACAAAGGAGAAATATCCGATTCCCTACCCCCTCCCCATTTCTCCTGGGGAGTGCAGAGAAAATATGATGAAGAAAGAAAGAAAGAAAGAAAGAGAAAGGAAGAATGATAGACACGTGTGTACAAGGCTATACTGCCATCGAGAGGTGTCTAGTGATATTGTGGTTTTCGTTTTGAAGTCAAGAGTTGTTACTGAAAAAGTGCAGAAACAAATTTCCATAAAAATACATATTAACCTACAGTAGAGAGTGGATAAGGCGACTTAGGGCTGTCGTGTTGTGTGGTCCTTGAATGCTGAAACAATTCAACATTGATCCTCATCTTGCTGTTCCATAAAAGTGTTCCAGCAATATTTATTATTTTAAAAACAGAGAGATATTTTAACTTTAAGTGCTTTTTTGTTTTTGTTTTTACTTTTTTTTAATCAAATCCTTGCATATATAATGTAGTTTATGGGATGTCGCCGAAGTCTCTGAAGCAGCAATGTTTTTGCGCAGGAGGGCTTTAAATTCCTGCAGGCTGCCATGACATAAACCCCTTTTCTTTTGTTTGTTTGCTTGTGAGTATAACATTCTGATCCCACTGTTCCTCCAGAAGCTCCTCGGAAGCCTCACAGCAATCTGTGAGGTAGGTTAGGACTGACAGATCTTGGCTTGCCCTGGGCCACCTAGTAAGCTTCCTCGTTGAGTAGCGATTTGGTCTTGCACCCAAACCCAACTTCCTGGCTCTGGGCTGGGGACCCGGGGACCCTCAACTTTAACTCCGGCAGCATGGCCAATAAGTAGGAATAATGGGAGCCCCATAACATCTGGAGTTTCACAGTTTTCCAATTCATGCTCTGCAGCATTGACATAATTAAATTTACCACCGTTGGTTAGGCCATGGCATTCCCATGTATTTGCCTCCAGAGTGATTTTGGACCAGTCACTGTCCCTCAGCCTAACGTACTTCACAGGGTTGATGTGTAGTTTGGGGTGTGAAATTGTGCTAATTGTGGAAGCCTTCCAGGACTTCAGCCTACCAATGGTAGAATAAGAGTTATAACGGTTTCCTCTTCACCATTACTGTGCATGTTGCTTTCGATAATTAAAAAAAACACCTCCTCAGACACCATCATGGTGCTTGGTCACAAACACATGAACAGAGTCAGTGCCACCCATGGGATGCCATGGGCTGTCCTCAGCCAGCCATGTATTTGAAGCGCAGGTGAAACTTAGGGATGGGGTGAACTCTGAAATTGCATATATTAAGCAAATGCGTTCAATCTGCTGATTCGATACTTTGCCGCTGCCAGGCAAAACAATGAAACTTCGAAATATAAATACATAAAGGCACGAGTTGCTTTAGCTGAGTCCCACTCAGAGTGGACCCGTTGAAAGGAATGCCCTTTGACTTCTGGTGTTTACTTCCATATCGATCGTTGTATTATCGGAAGCTTCCTTATACTGAGTCAGAGCATTAAGTCCATCAAGCTCAGTATTGTCTACTCTGGCTGGCAGCAGCTCTGCAGGGTTTCAGACAGCTGTGTCTGGGACCTTCTGTGTGCAAAGCAGGTGTAAACACCAGTTTACAGCTATAAGAGTAGATGGGCTGGTCTTAACTTTCAGAAAAGGCTGTAACGAAAAGGTGTGTTTTTCCTTGTCACCAGAAGCACCCAGCAGTTGGCAGCTGCCCTGGTCTCCATTGAGATGATATACATTGATAATTTGGGAATGGGTATATGGAGAATACTAGCTCAGTATTGTCCACAGTCACTGGCTATGTCTCTCCAGGATTTCAAACAGAAGAAACAGCGTGGGGAGGGGGCTTTTGCATGCAGAGTATACGATCCCCCACTAAACGTTCCCCTACCTGTATTTTCACTGTGGTAGGATTGCAGAGTTCCCAGACTTTTTGTTGGAAAGGGGCTGCAGTTCAGAGCTTCCGCGCAATTTGCTCTCCGCCTGGCATACTTAAGAGCCCCCATCATTTGTTTCATTATTTAAACGCAGCTCGCAAAGACTGCCACTTTCCAACAAGCTTGGTGGTATTTCACACACCAAACCTGCATTTTAAAATAATGCAGATTTTAAGAGCTGCTTAGCAGCCTGTTTCTGAAACTTCGGGAGGAATATCATTCTCGTCTTAATTATTTCAATATAGGCTTGGTATCCACAGTTGCAGCTCATTAAAATAAATAGAAGGAAATGGCTAATCGCATATATCAATTGTGGAAAATACTAGAGGAATGCCCAGGCTAGACTCAGAGTTGGGTTTTTGGCTGGAGATCAGAAACTAATGATTTGGCCTCTAATAACCCCAAGTAGTACCATTGATTTCAAAGGGATTTAAGACTTGAACTGTCATCCTTGCCTTGTTAACATAATCCATCTGCGTCAGATTCCCTCCATGTGTTTTGAGAAAATGCCTGCGAAGCCCCATGCGCTATGGGGATGGCACAGCAGAACAGATACGGCGTACTTCTCAGCATTCTTCCCACACAAGCACATTTAATACAACATTGTCTGCTATCGTTGGCAAGCATAGCAGTGTAACTCCGGGAGTATGAGTGCAGGCAAAACCAGCACAGGAAACCTCCAGAGGCACTTGTGTGTGACACAGGAGTTTCATCAGAGTCCCGCTCCCCTCTGTTGCCCTTCTGGTTTTCTTCCTTCTGTGGCCTCTGGCCAAGAGTGGGCACAGGCAGGTAAACAATCCATCATCTTCTGCTTCCTCTCAATTACTCTTGGGGACATTTTGAAAAATGGTGTCGTGCCTTATATCCAGGCTCACCGCGACAGAGCTCGAGGATTTGCTACTGCGCAGGGATGTATTTGCAAGGAAAACAAAACAAAAAAAAATACCTTCAACTGATCCACTGGGTCCAGGAGCCACACAAGCCCTGCAGCAACCCAGGGCACTTGTCCTTTCCCCTTTTGTATACCTCAGAGACTTGCTTTCCCCAGGACTTGGTGTCCAGCCCTGGGAGTCACAGAATCCCAGTGCAGGAGATGAATTTTCCCAGAGCTGGCTGGGTTTGAGGGAGAAGAGGGTAGGCTTTTTTCTTTTTCTTCCAGGACGACTGGTTTGCATCCCAAATCTTCCAAGCTTTTCCTAGTTGTCCTACTCAGGATTAGCTTTATTAGTGAGGCACTTTTGTCTGCTTAAGTATTGTTGTTTTAACGGGCTGTTGACAGTTCCTCGTGACTAACTACGCTAAGCAAAAAAACAAATGAAAGTAAGCTACCGAGTTCTTAAGGAAACTCTTGGTTTCCTAAAAAAATTCCTTCAGTAGCACCTTAAAGACCAACTAAGTTTTTATTTTGGTATGAGCTTTCGTGTGCATGCACACTTCTTCAGATACTTCTTCTTCTTGGTTTCCTGCTTGAGTTCTAGTGCTATCTGGAGCAAGTTGAATAAAGTAGGTCTGCCTTTTGCATAGAGAAATGATGTTCACATCAGATTAGCAGCAACTGAGTAAGATGCCATTTGAGGATATACAAACTTTCAGTTCAGTAACTTTTTTAAAAGCAGAGGAAATTAGTTGTTGTAAATACATATGTTCCACAGCGCTTTCTGTACGGGAGCCAAAACAGGGAGAGAGAGAAAGATTCTGCCAGATTTCCAGGCTGTGATAGATGCTGCCAGGCAGATTTCATTTCTTCTATTTAGTTAATAATTCAGCTTTGAAATGTCTCTACGGCTTGCTTTACTCTACTCCTGGCCTTCCAGAATCAGGGAAATAGATGTTACTGACTTCGTTTTAAGCAAAGCTGTGTGGAGGTCACCTTACAGTGGCGTATGTTTATCTAAGGGTCGTTTAGCTCGTTGTGTCTAACAGACCAGTAGCTTGCAATCCTTAAATCCGTTGCAATTAAAATGCATAATTAACATCAGTTCATTTTGCACTGCAGTTCGTCAAGCAACGTCACTGTGTCACCTCAATTCACCCCTATCCTTGTGAAGGCACCATTGAAGTATATGGAGACCTAGCAGTATTTGAAGAGTTCTTCCTTTCTGTACTTCACAGTGGAGACATGTTCACAGGGCCACTCACGTGTCTTCCTTTCCCCACTCCAGGCCGGAGCATCTCAAGTGATTTTCACAAACCCCCTGGAAATTGTCAAGATCCGCTTGCAAGTGGCTGGAGAGATCACGACGGGTCCACGCGTTAGTGCCCTTACTGTACTGCGGGACCTGGGATTTTTTGGCCTCTACAAGGTAAATACATCTTGGCTGTGAATGGAAGAGAATATGCTATTTGAAATGTTGTTTGAAACTTGCTCTTTTCAATAGTAGAAAGTGGCATAATTTTTAACAGTATCCAAAAACAAAGAAACGCCGGTGCCCAAAAATAACAGTGAAAGAAACCTCAGTCCCTGTAGCAAAAGCTGCTCATGTTTCTTTGAAATTTCTGCCAGGCTCACGTGGCTTAAAGGTCTTAATTCCAGAGTACCTCAGGGCCCATCAGCACAGCAACTAGACCTTGAACGTCATCAAGCAGTGTCCTCGTGTGCTTCTGCATTCTCCTGTTCCTTGGACTTGAGCCAATATACGTCTCAATTCTAAACACTGTTATTTAGAAGCAATCGCCTAGTCTCTGAGCAACACAATGCCGATCTGCTCTGGTATCACAGTAGTCCTTTGTTACCTCTTTGCCAGGGAGCCCCAGATAATGATGTCACCATTTCTGTAGCTGCCATTGGCTTAGCTGCTGTGATGCCTTGGAAGTTCTGGCCAATCTGACCGAGCCAGGTTGCTGTGCAATTAGGGGAAATTAGGAAACTTTATCTTCTGGACTCCCAAGGTCTATGTGTTGCCCTTAGAAGCACGCATGCACAATACTGTTGGGGAAGGGAGCTAGACTCTGAGAGCAGCAGAATGGGAGTGAGTTGAGGGCCCCTTCCCTCCAACCACTTTACTGCTCCCAGTTGCCCCCCGCAAAAAAGAAAAAAAACAGTTCATGAAAACCATGTGAACTACTATTGCATGCATTTGTGTATTACTTCTTGCTTGATCCTGGAATTGTTCCTAAGTACTGGTTGATACCTTACAACTCATCCTAATAGCTGCGTTCTAGTTAAATGTTGCCCATATGCCCCCCCTCCCCCAAAAGATATTTTTGTAGTTGCATGCTTTTCTTAGCCCTAGTGTGATATTAAAATTCTACCTATTTTTAAGGGGAATAAGGTGGGATGTCTTATTTAGATGGTGGGCCATGTTATAGAATCGTAGAACGGTAGAGTTGGAAGGAACCCGAGGGCCACCTCGTCCAGCCCCCTGCAAAGAAGGAATCTTTAGCCCAACATGGGGCTCAAACCCGCGATGATGAAATTAAGAGTCTCATGCTCTCCATACTGTGCTATTTGCTTTCCTGTGTGGTGATGGTAAAACCACTCCGCCAATACAAGAGCTAGTGCCACTAGCGGATGCTTTTCCTTCTATTAGCGGCAAGTCAAAGAAACACTCACCCATTCAAAAAAGTAGCTGTAGCTACTGCTGATAAATTCTCTTTTGGCTTGCCATGTAAACACATCTGACCAGAGTTAACATTGGTTACATACCAGCTTTGTTGTATATGTGCATACTAAACATTTGGAAGTCTTTAAAAGAGGAAGGAAGGAATGAAATCTGAAGGGATTCCATGTACATGTTGCTTCATGATTCAGTTGCGCCTATCAGAATTGCTTGTTACCAGGATAGCGAGGGAATTTGCATGCATGAGCTGTCTATTTTGTGTCTTTTCAGTCTGGAGAGCCCTAGCAGGGCCGTCTTTACCCGGGGGTGCAAGGGGTGCGGGGCACCCTGGCGCTGAATTCTGGGGAGCGCCAAATGTGTGCAGCTTCCCTCCCTCACGGCTGCGGGGATTACTCTCCTCCCGCAACAGCATGGGAGAGAGTTGCGCGCCCACCAACCATATGGCTGGTGGGCACGCCGCTTCTCCCCCACGCCACTATCTGTTATAGGATGACCTCATCTAATACATGGGGAAATATGGTAATTTGGGGGCGCTGGGTGGATCTTTGCACCCCGGCACCACATATGCTAAAGATGGCCCTGAGCGCTACGTTCATGGTAATAAATGGGAATTAATGTGGGGGGTGCCCCCCCCAATTGACTTGTTAGCATTTTAGCTGTCTTATTGCAGTCTTTTCTATGGAATAGTTCCCTTGAATTTGCATTATGGCACTGTTTGGGCAGGGAGAGACCAAAGGGGGGGGGGCGAACCTCAGGACAGGGGAATGGGGATCAAATTTTGGGCCCCAATCCTCTCTGTTCAGCCATCAGTACTGTCTCCAGGCCACCACACCTGCTGTAGGTTCCATGGCAGGAGAAAGGTGGAGGATAAATGTAAGAAAATAAGTGAAGGAAGGGGAATGTGTTAAATACTCCACATTCATGAGGCTGTGACTTTTTTTATATAAAAAAGGTAAAATTGTAGCTTTACTATAATTATAAAAAACTGTTATGCTTAACTATGAAAAAAACTCATAAGTGGCTTATGTATAATAAATTATGCATTCAAATTATTTGATAAAAGTTTAGAGTTAAAAACAATATTTTTAAAAAATCAAAATAGAAAAGAAACCAGAGCAGCTAAAAGCTGTATATTTCTCTGTGTAATTATGCACTTTCATCATCTTTTCGTATTTGTGCCAAAATAGATTTACAGGAAAGTAGATTACATTTAAACTGTTTGCAACAATGCCTTTTAATTGTTCTAACCCTGCCTGGGACCTTGGGGTGAAGGGTGAGTAAATAATAATAATAATAATAATAATAATAATAATAATTTCTTTTGGAAGTCATTTCCAGATTATAATTCTTAGTTAGAATGTGTATCACAATGTTTGTAATACTTACATCTTCTCATGGACAAAGTGTATTTGTTATAATTGCCTCCTCTGCCCACTTTTAACCACCAACCTTTTAAAAAATGCCATTTGAAGCGATTTGAATTATATATCATGTAACAGAATGGCATGTATTGTTAGTGTTATTCTTTATTTTAAAAATTAATACATTAAACACTTTCCAACATTCTTAGGATTTTTTGTTTAGTAATTTAACAAGAACATGTTTGTTAGCATGAAGGTTAACCTTTTAATTTATCATGTTATTTATGATAGGTATTCCTGTTAGAGGAATAGCTATTATCGGTAGATGAGGTTGCTTTTCCTGTTTTAACGCCTTTTTATTCAGCTTTCTGAATAGCTTTAGTCCTTTGTACTTTCCTCCAATTATCCAAGTTGTTTTAATTCATTTTAATTTTTTCTCAGAAACTTTAAAGCAAAGCTCCAGTGGGGTAGCCATGTTAGTCTGTTGCCGCGTAAAGGAGACTAATAAATTAGGTGCTGAGATGGACGCATAAATTGGCCTTAAAGTCTAATAAATTGTGTGTTTTGATAGACTGGAGTCCACTCTATCAGATGCATGAAGTGCAATCCTCAGTTGCAAGGTATCTAATCACAGGGGAGTAAAGGGAAAAAATGGAGAAGCTGGAATTAAGTGGCAATTCAGTTAGAGCTTGAATGTACGGAAAATAGGTAATGAGAGGGAGATAGCCAAGAGCTTCTGGAAGGGAGAGGGAACAGCAGAGCTTAGTTGGCTTCCTGACTCTGGTGTTACTGCAGTTTACCGGAACGGGAGGGAGGAGGCAGTGGGGAGGTCAACACGGCATGCCTGCCCCGTTGGAGCCAATCCAGTGCTCCTGCCAATGCATCTGAACTGCACTTGATCTGCCCCACTTTCTTACCCCTTTCCTTCCCAGTAAGCCACACGATGGTGCCAAGAGGCCGGGTAAGTTCCACTGCCCCTCCCCCCCTCCCCACTTTTGATGACAACACAGTGTATGTCAGCAATGCTGGGGAAATCAGCATCGGTAATGGGATAGGAAACCATTGTCTCCATTCAGGCCCAAATGAGTAGGATTGAACTTCTGTATACATTAAAATTCAACAGCTGGAGCTTTCCCTGTCTAAAACAAGCATCTTTGGGGGATTCCCAGTGGAAGCAGGTGGGAGCCCCTATCTGACCACTTTTTAGAGTTGGGTGTGCCATCTCCTTGGAATGGAGGCAGCAAACCTGACGTGAGCTGGGAAGATAATTTCAAAATACTTGTATCGTTCAGTAAAACTAGCTCAGTTCATAGCTGCCAAGTTTTCCCTTTTCTCACGAGGAAGCCTATTCAGCATAAGGGAAAATCCCTTAAAAAAGGGATAACTTGGCAGCTATGGCTCAGTTACCCATATCTGTGTACTCAGTGTTGTTAGCCCTGTTATTTTGGTTTGCAGGAGCAATATTTGCTCAAGTGCTTTGGACATAACTTAAAACTGTAAACTTGGAACAACTCGCCTTTCCATGCTGAGATGCCAGCCAAAGTCTCTCCAACTTTTCCCTGGGACTTTGGAAGGCAGAGCAGGTGGGGGCTTTCAGGAAATTGGGGGTGGGGGCGTGTTTGACGACGCTCACTGCACTTCCGAATCGGAAGGGTTAAGTTGCCCGTGAAACCCAAGAGGAATGCTAACGGATCAAGAAATGACATGCTGCCTATTGTTTGTTGCTATAGGATCAAAATAACAATTATACATGCCAAATAAATTCTAAACCTGTAAGGTAGGAAAAGAGAGGATGGCGGTAAGTACAGGTGCCAGAAGCATTAAATAACCCTCTCAGACAAGGTGCAGTACTGTTGTCTTGAATTCTGCAAGGTCCCCCCAGTCTGGCATTTTTCCCCCTACACGAGACAATGTGCATTCACTGCAGGAGACTAGGTTAAGCCTGCGTCTCCCAGACCTTCTGGCTCCTTATGCCCAACCCTGACACAGAGGTGCCTTTGTGAGTATAATTACCCTCCCCTTGTAGTAGAAATAGTTTATTTAGATCCCCCCCTACTTTTTCTTTTCTTTTTTTACCTCAGGTAAGGCTGGAATAAGCGAGAATTAGCATGCTAAAGAACCTGCCCCAGCTCTGACTCCTCTGAGTTGATTATCCGAACCTCCTGACAACCCATAGCTCTTTTTCTCTATTGGTTTGTTCTCTTAAGATACGATCCAGTATTAAAGGCCCAAGAGAAAAGATGTGGCAGTGGGGAGTCAAATTAGCCGGCTGGTAAAGGGGTTGGGGGAATGCCTTAATAAATAAACACCCACAAAATGTCATGCCCAGTAGGGCTGTGTCATGGTTGGCAGAATAAACTCAGGCAGACAATCGTCATAATTTAGCTGAGGACTAATATTAAAGCTGACTTTCTACAGCATACACATCACTAAGGTACAATGAGACTGGCGATCCGGAAGCAAGGAAGCAAGTTTCACTGAAAACTATACGAGAACTTGCTTCACAGCAAACTTTTTTCCTGTTTCCTTAGCATTTTCAGGATGCATTGGCTATTCTCCCTTAAAGCCTTCCTAATTGGCATTAGCTGGTTGCAGGTGATTAACTTGCAGTTAAATGAGCCCTGCCTGTAAACATGCTTTTCCCAGACTTTAAAACCGAGTTGGCGAGGGGAAACTTTAGACTGTTGAGATATTGGAAAGGAGCCAAAGGTGGTGGTTAATAAAGTGAATCCGAGTTTTGATCCAGCTTTGTTTACACATAGCTGAACAAAGCTTGACAGATATTTTCTGCCTTGAAAGCTGAAAGCGTATTACCAGAGGGTATATATATATATATATATAAGTATGCTATTTCCATCTTTGGAAAGAGATTACTGTAAAAGTGAGAAGAGAGTGCCGCTTAAATTCCACTAATGATTTTGAATAAAATGAAGTGTATATTTGCCATTTCTTTATCTGAAGTTCTGTTCTGTCATTGGAACATAGCAAAGCGGCTGCCTGATACTGAGTTGGACCATTGCTCCATCTAGGTCTGTATTGTCCACACTGACCGGCAACAGCTCTGCGAGCTTCCAGGCATGTAGAGGAGGTTCTCTATCCTTGAGCTATGGCCTGTTTTGGTGCCTCGGGGAAGATGGCACGGGGTGGTGTTTGCAAACAATATGCACCGATTTTTATATGCAGAAATCTCTTGTCTTAACCAAAATCCTGCCTAAGCATAAAGGGATGCTCTAAAGGCTTAGGCTAGGACAGGCCTGGGGAACATCTGCAGTCCTCCAGATGTTCTTGGGCTACAACTCCCAGCATCCCTGACCACACTCTGAATTAGCTGAGGCTGATGGGAGTTGGGAGTCCAACCACATCTGCAGGATCACGGGCTCCGCAGCCCTGGGGCTAGGGCCCTGCTGGATCCGCATGGAAAGTGTGTTCCAGGAATAGCTTCCTGTGTTCCTTCAATGTTAAACCTGGGTGGAGTTGAGAGGGGGCTCCTGGTTAACCTTAAGGTTGTGATGGGGTGGAGAGAGAAGGGCATGAAGGACTCCGAAAGATCAGTATCCTAATCTTGAAGTGCAATTGAAACAAAATGCATCTGGGTGTCAGCATGGAAAATGAAGTAAGACTTATGAACTCTCCTGTGACAAAAGGCACAATGCATATTTTTTTCCAACCCTTTGGGGAAAATATTTGAGATGAAAGAATACTTGCTCATATCCAGCATTGCCTGACAGAGAGTGCAACAAATCACAAGGTTGCCTGCCAAGTCGGTAGAACCCGGAAGAGTGTTTGTCTCTAGGAATGCGAGTTGCTGCATTTATGAGCCCCTTAGGCACGCTTTACGCCCTTGTAGCAAATGATTGCAGGAGTGCAACCGTAGATGTTTGCTAAAAGAATAAAGGGGTAGGTAGGGAAGATGTATAGGAGTCAGTTTCACAAGTACTGTAGTTATTTGATATTCTGTATACTAATACTAAACTCATTATCCGAGTGTGGATCCTTTATGTAGTAACAAGGGCACCACCCCTGCACAAGAGGAGGGTATAAGCAGACTTAGGGAAGTATGAAGAATATTTAGGTAAAAAATCTTCAGTGGAGGGGGGGATACCACCCCCCCAGCAGCACATTGAAAACTGAGCGTGCTCAGTGGGCACAGAATTTTGTTGGAGGGGTGTGTGGAAAGGAATCGGATATCCTGGAAAAGGACATGGCCAGCTGCGATCCTGAACAGGAGCAATCCATGGGGCAACATTTTGTTCCCACTTTTGCTTTGCATTAATGGATGGGCGCTGCCAACATGAATGAACGAGTGCTGTGTAGAGGCAAAGTTAACAAGCGCTAATAGGCTGTGTCTTGCACTTTGGTTCACATCTGCTCTACCAGGTCAGGCATTGGTTCTCGTTGCTTATGCTGGAATATCTACCAGGGCTGCCATGTTAGAATCTCACCCTATGACCCCCATAGATCACCCGAAGAAAAGCTTGGTTTCTTTGCATTCTGTGTATCCCAAGTGTGTCTGCTTTTCAATTTTCTTTTCTGTTACCCTTTCCCTAGGGGAAAATATAGGTAAAGGTAAGAAGGTTGATATAGGGACGCAGGTGGCGCTGTGGGTTAAGCCACAGAGCCTAGGGCTTGCCAAGTTGCTCGGTCCCTGCTCCTGCCAACCTCCCTTGACCAATAAAGCGAGATGAGTGCCGCAACCCCAGAGTCGTCTGCGACTGGACCTAATGGTCAGGGGTCCCTTTAACTTTACCTTTAAGAAGGTTGACTATCTGTGGCTGAGCTGCATTTATAGCTCAAGGTATAAAACTAAGTCAAAGCCACCACAGAACTCACGCTTTTGAAGGTGTGGGGAACAAGGCTTGTTCTGCTTGCCGGTGATGATCCCGAAGGTCCCACAGCCACTCTGCTGACTATCAGTGGCTCGATTTCAGACTGGGATCTCTCCTGGCCCTCCTTGGAGATGCCAGGGATTAAATCAAAGACTTTCCCCATGCCAAACAGATGCTGTACCACTGAGCATCTTTAGGCTGACCTGTTCAGGGACTCATTGAAGAACTGCCCACAGCTCTTCTCACCTGAGGAAGAACAGGTTATATATTTATATGCAAGCAAGTTGCACTCCTATAAAGTGAAGCATTATCAATGTGGCAACTGACTTTTAAAGTTTGATGCAGGCAGTCAGCATTTCCCCTTGTGCAGTTCTCAAGGCAGTTGTGCACCATTTACACAATGCCACAAGTCTCTGCAAGTCAGGCTGTGCCAGTTCAAGTGGAAGCTGTGTTTCACCTTGCTGTTGTGCAAGACTGGTTTGCTGGCTTGTTGGCTCACACGAACTATTCTGTGCCATTTGCCATACCAATCGCAAGGCAGGTGACAACCGTAAAAGACAATCCAGTAAACATACAAACAAAACAAACAAACAGAAACAAAAACCAACACATTGCAAGAAATAGAATTATTGCAAAATGTGAAGGGCCTGCTATGCAGATTGAGTCTGTCTACACAATCTTGAGAATACAATCTGGGCAAGTGCCAGGGAGCCTCAGCCAGCTGTGGTTGTGTAGCGCCCTGCCTGCTGCCCATTTCCGCTTGTTGCTTTATTGCTCATGCCCTCCAAACAGCAAACTTTGTCACATGAAGGGGACTTAAGCAAAGGCAAGCCGGTACCATTTGTCTTTCTTCCTGTCAGCTATAGGGTGTTGAAACCTGGGTTGAGGTCCTCCAGTATGCTGGTACTCAGGATATCGTTTTTACTGGTACTCGGGATATTGTTTTTATTTTGGTCCTGTATTACAGTCATACCTCTAGTTAAGTTCGCTGCGGGTTGCATACATCACAGGTTACGAACTCGCCGAACCCAGAAGTGCTGGAACAGGTTACTTCCGGGTTCAGCGATTCGCGCATGCGCAGACACGCCGAATGACGTCATGCACAGAAGTGCTGAAACGCGCAGCAAGCATGCGCAGATTCGGCGCTTCCGGCTGAGTACTGCTCTGGATGAGAATGGGGCTCCGGAATGGATCCTGTTCGCATCCAGAGGTACCACTGTATAAGCCAAAGACCATTCATAAAGCATTTCTATTACTTCTCATTTAGCAGAATTTATATACCACTTATTGTAACAAAACCTCTAAGCGGTTTTCAAGCAATACAATATTAAAATTACCAGTAAAAGCATATAATTTAAAACATGTAGAAAAACAACAACCCACAATTAAAACCAGCAGTAAACTAAAACATCAAAATCTGCGTGTCTGGATAGACTTGTCTAAATAAAAATGTTTTAAGCAGGTGCCAGAAAAAGACACAGCAAAGGCACCTTCCTGGTGCCAGTAGGCATTTGTGTCAGCCACATCCTTAAATCTACAGTGCAATAACTTTTCTTGAGACTTCGTACAACACCTGGGATAGCTCAGTCGGTAGAGTGTGTGACTCTTAATCTCAAAGTTGTGGGTTCGAGTCCTACGTTGGGCAAAAGATTCCTGCATTGTAGGGGGTTGGATGACCCTCGTGTTCCCTTCCAACTCTGCAATTCTATGATTCCTTTCCACAAGTGGGTGGCATTTTTACTTTGCCAGCAGAAAACCAGGAGTAGCTGATGCAGTGGTTCAGCGTCACAAAGCCATTGTCCTGACACTGGTAGTGAGTACAGCAGTAGTGAGCTTGGGGTTGCCCATGCACCCCAGCAGGGCCCCTCCTGCACTCCCACCAGTGCACTTGTGCAGACACCACTGCCCCCCCCACCTTGTGTCACCCAGGTAAGCAACAGTGATGCTGGTGTCTTGAAGGTGGCTGCGCTGCACTGGCTGCTCCTGCAAAATAATATAGCCACAGTCTACCCTAAACAAGTGTGCCTAAAAGGCTGGTTGGATTCTGCGGTCTGCAACGTAACTCTGTGCTGGGTTGTGGCCTTTGCTCTTCCTTTTCTAGAGAGTAGGGGAGAGCAAAAGAGTTATCCTGCCTCTCAGAACTCCCGACCCTTCCTCTACCTTGCTGTGGTTCTGGTCCATAATGCAGCTTTTCCTTGTTTGTTCTGTTTTCCTGGTTAAGAGTGGTAGACTCGTAATCTGGGGAACCGGGTTCGTGTCTCTGCTCCTCCACATGCAGCTGCTGGGTGAGCTTGGGCTAGTCACACTTCTCTGAAATCTCTCAGCCCCACTCACCTCACAGAGTGTTTGTTGTGGGGGAGGAAGGGAAAGGAGAATGTTAGCCGCTTTGAGACTCCTTCGGGTCGTGATAAAGCGGGATATCAAATCCAAACTCTTCTTCTTCTTCTTCTTCTTCTAGGGAGCCAAGGCATGTTTTCTCCGCGACATCCCCTTCTCTGCCATTTACTTCCCCTGTTACGCTCACATGAAATCTGCTTTTGCAGGTGAAGATGGGCGGGTGAGCCCTTGGTCGCTGCTTCTAGCTGGAGCAATAGCTGGTAAGTAATGTTTTTTTTCCTTGGGATGTTAATGTACCAGGGGTGGCAAAGCTCTGGTGTAGGGGCCAGGTGTGGCCTGCCTGTCTTCTCCATCTGGCCTGCCAGGGCATTTTTTAGGAAGCCACGTTCAACCATCCTACACCCACGCTCATGCGTGACATCATGCTCAAAGCTCCCAGTTGTCCCAGTAAGGCGTTGCTTCCACCACCCAGCAGTGATAGGAGCACAACTTGTTTCTTCTTCCAATGCATGTATTTGGAAGACCTTTGTGTACATCCCCTATGCTTCAAAACAAAGGGCTTTAAAACAGCCACCCCCTCAAATGTGTGGCCATTTGAAGGAGAAGCACCAGGAGTTGGATTATTTTCAAGCCCTTGGTACACATCCCTGCATGATAATGCTTACAATGGTTCACTTGACTCAGGGCTTCAGAGGAAAGCACCCCCTGCCCTCACCATGATGCCAGGTGATTGGCAGCCCGGTACCCCCACCTGCCTGTCTGCTTTGGCCTGCTGGGGGGCAGGTGGGGGGGAAGAGATAAAGATCTAGCCCTCTGGCCGGAAAAGGCCCCCCACCCCACCCTTTAGTGTCTGGAGATTGCAAGTGGATTGGGCACTTGAATAGTTTAATCTGTATCTAGTTGGGTCAGGAACTGTGACGTGGGCTTTGTTCAGTGGTGGAATTGGCATGGAGGTGGACTGCTCAGTGATCTGGAGGAAGCAACATTTTGATCAAAGAGGTGAATATTTAGGACTAGCACAGGGAGAACTGGTGCCTCTGGATGTTATTGGACTTCTGCTCCCATCAGCCCCAACAAGCATGGCCTGTGGTCATGGATGATGGGAGTTGTAGTCCAACAAACATATGGAGGGCACCCCATTGGCTACCCTTAGGCTATGGTGCTGCCTGGCAGAGGCTCTCCAGGGTTGTAGGCAGAGGCCTAGTCCACCAGCTTCTCCCTGTTCCTTTTGACTGAAGGTGCCAGGGACATTGCAAAGCATGTTCTCTGCTTCAAAGTTGTTATGCCTGGCCCTGCAGGACCAGACTAAATGACAGGAGGTTTAGTGTGCAGAGCTCCCACACGCAATGCTTTCCTTTTCCTAAGGCTCAGATTTCCTTGCACACGTATCCATAGATGACTGTATCCTCCCGTATGTGCTGTGCCTGAAATCTGATAGAGGTTTTTGCAATTCTCTCCAGATTTGGAAAAGAAAAGAAAAAAGAATAACTTGGGAGTTTATAGAATGGATTGGCATCTGGGTTTAAGCCATGTGAAAGGAAGCACGTGCCCACACATGCTGCATAATATAGCTTGTGGAACTCCTTGCCACATGATGATCTAGCAGCAAAAGGCTCATGGGCGTCTTTTTAAAAGCTTGAGATGAATATGTGATGGACTAGGTCTGCAAAGGGACTATTGTGAATGCACAGAGAGATGCAGCCTGGTCTCCTGCTTTATAGGTCATGTCACCTGAATCTTAAGTGCTGGAGCTGGTGTGTTTGCCGGAGTCCTGGCATCATATGCTGCTGGTGACCGACTGCTTGACCTTTGCCAGCCGGTTCCATACAGCTAACTCAAGCATTGCAGCCAATCTGCACTAGGAATGTCTTCTTATGTCAGTCTGTGATAGATTTGAATGTTGAAATGGTAATGCGAAGAGCTCTCTTTCGCAGGCATTTGGGTGGGGGCTGTAAAAGGGGTGGCTTAAAAGTGGCTCATAAAAGAATATTCTTACTTTTGACGTCTCCCATTAGCGTGACTTTTGAATGTCATGTTAATAATATAAGATTCTGAAGGCATGCCTTCTGACAGGAGGAGACCAAGCCACTATGTTAAAAGAGAAGCTGCTGGCTGGCGTAATAAACTTTGTTGACTATTGGAAAGGGTAGAGAGGGGAAAGCTCTCTCTTTAAAAAAAGAAGAAGTAGTTATACATAAAATAAAAAAATCTTTCTCTCCAGTGTGGCTCAAATCAGCATATGTTTAAAGTAGCATATTTGAAATCCTGCATATAAATCTATCTAAAAGGTGAACTTCTGTTATTATGATAGATAATGGAAATGTAATGGCTCTGGGAGAAGCCAGGCCTCTTCTGCGTGGAATGAAAAGGCAAATAGCAAATGCTTTTTTCCCTGTCCTGCTGAGAAGCAGCTAAAGGGGCCCTGTGTAGAGTCACAGTTCAGAAAGCCCAGAAAAAGCAGGCATTGAGCATTTTGCCTTCTGTATTCCAAATGCGAGAGTATCAAAGCTAACTGCTCCCGTTCCTGAAACCACAGGCGTTGACCCCGGCATTCAGCGTTGGGCTCTGCTTCAATCTGTGCCGAATGCTCTGAGCAGAGCTCTAAGCGGTCTCTCTCTCACCTTCTTCTCCCCCTTCCTTACCCAACTTGGCATGTTTTTGCTCTCAACATGTACTGTCTCTATAAAAGAGGTAGGATACAATATCCGGATGCTCTTTGCAGCCAAATGTTCTTTACGACTGATGGCTAGATTATCCACTTCTGCTATTGGTAGCTAAAAGGATCTGAGATGCTGGTTCACTCCCGGCTCTGCCATTTGCGTCTTTGTTGCTTAGTTTGGAGGGTGACAACCGAGAGGTCTGAAGTGCTGGTTCATAGACCTCGAAATCAGCATATGCTGAGACTTTAAATAGCTGCCTTCTACTGAGTCAGGCCATTGAGCCATCTGGTATTGCCTGCATTAACTGGTAGCAGCTTCTCCAGGCAGGGTTTTCTCCCAGCCCTACATATGGAGATGCCCAGGGTTGAACTTCGGGCCTTCTGCATGTCATGCCACTGAGCCTCAACCCTTGCCTATCATCAGCCTTCTGCAGTTGGCTGTTCCACATTTCACATGTCTCTGGTGAACACATTGTGAATGTTCACACTTCAGTGCTACTGCTGTGTTCTTTAAAAGAAAGAAAAGAAAAAGAGTGTCCAGGCTTGAAGTATGCAAACCCGGATGCTTGGTTTTTGGGAAATGCAAGAAAGTCCGTTCCCTGATGACTAAGCGTTCGAGTATATCCAAACCACACTTGGAATCGAATCCTGTGTGGCCGTTCTGGTCGCCACACCTTAAAAAGGATATTGTACAGCTGGAAAAGGTGCAGGGAAAGGACAACCAAAATTACCACAGGGTTCCTGTGAAGAAAGGCTTACAATGTTTAATGATTTTTATTTTTTTATTTTTTTAAAAAAAGCGAATAAAAAGTGGCGGGGAATAATAATAATAATAATGATGATGATGATAATAATAATAATAATAAATTTTTATTTATACCCCACCCTCCCCAGTCAAAACCGGGCTCAGGGCGGCTAACACCAATAAAATTACAATAAGACATAAAAGAAAAGAATTAATTAAAATACAATATTAAAATACAATATTAAATACAATACAATATTAAAAATTAAAATGCAGCCTCATTTTAAGTAGTCCATAAATCAGAGGTATATATAATAAAACATGGGGTGGAGAGTGAGAATTCCCCCTCTGTCTCTTATAAAGCTGGAACCTGGAGTCACCCAGTGAAGCTGAATGGTCAGTGGTATTCAGGGCAGAGATGGTGGGAGAGTCAGGTGCAAAGTTAAATTGTGGAACTCGCTGCCACCATCTTTGGTGACGGACAGCTGCCAACTTGGATGGCTTTAAATGATCATTGTACACATTTTTTGGAGGATCACAGCTGTCATTGGCTACCAGTCATGGCGGTTACCATACTTCCCATACCAAGAGGCAGTATTCTCTTCATACCAGTTGCCTGGGACCACTCTCAGAAAAGTGCTGTCATTCTCACATCCCGCTTGTCTGCATCCCCATAGGCATCAGGCTGGCCACTTTTAGATGCTGCACTAGCCTGTCCTTAGTTCTGACCTTGCAACGTTCTTCCCGTGTTCTTAAATACTTCCTTCCAGCCAAGGCCTACAATCGATTTTAAGAACGAGTCAGAAAGTTAAAATACACCCGATTGCAGTAGTCCAAATACTGTGAAATGATTCTTCTCTTGTGAAAATGCCTTTGGATTGGGTGCATTTCTCTGTTTAGTTGTTCTGTTGTGAAGAGTAAGCTGTGGTAAACGTTGCCCATGTTATCTGTACCAAAGCTCTAGGCACCATTCTAGTCTAATTATATGCATGACCTATAAAGCTCATCATGACTTCTGAGATCAAGCAGGCTGCTCTCTCATTGAAAACTCCAGGCAGCCAACCCCTTTGAGAGCTGGTCCACTGTCTGCATTTAGCTAACCACTGTCTAATGGCAGCAGGTGTTTATTTTGATTTGGGACTTTCAGATTCTCATTTTTTAATTCATTATTATTTTGACAGTTTGTATGCTGTTGGATTACAGTTCTGTCTAAGTGGTGTGTGGGAGACCCTGCACAAATGGACTCAGAATACTGAACACGTGATTTAATCCAGGCCACGAGGAGCCACTAACAGTGACTCCCGAGAAGTCTTTAGTGATTGAGCAAAGGATATAAGGGGTCAGGTGGTAATATAATGAATTACTCCTATGATACATGACTAGGCATAACATCCACAAGAGATGCAGTTATTAAAAACTGCTCAGTTAGTACATTACTTTGTGCTGAATAGTCAGAAGACTATGGATTTAAAGCCGGGTCAATTGAAACCCAACATAATGGAACAAAACAGTTTTTGAGCTCTGTATCCTATCTAGACTTGAAACCTAAGCCAGTGTGTTGAGCCAAGTCATTTCTTAGATTTTCTAATTTTTCCCCCTTCTCTGCCCATTGTTAAGCGATTGCAGACTGCGATAACTGTCTCTTTGAAGTTCAGTTCAGCCACAGAAGTAGCCTGTCTTTATCAGTAGTTGCCAGTATAGGGTTAGAAAATGCACAGTAATGTGGACCCTATCCCTATCTTGTATTTTTTTTTTTACTATATTTCCATTTCAGGTTATCTTCCATTAGCTGATTACTATTCAGGGCAGTGACTTGACTCTCTTATCGTGCAGCATAGGAGGACTAGGGAGAGTGGAAATGAGTGGCAGGTACTAGCGAAAGCAAGGGTGATATTATTGGGCTAAAAAGGAAGTAAAGGATTTTAGGAAGAACTGAAGTTTTATCATAAAAAAAATTCCTTCAGTAGCACCTTAAAGACCAACTAAGTTTTTATTTTGGTATGAGCTTTCGTGTGCATGCACACTTCTTCAGATACTGTATCTGAAGAAGTGTGCATGCACACAAAAGCTCATACCAAAATAAAAACTTAGTTGGTCTTTAAGGTGCTACTGAAGGAATTTTTTTTATTTTACTTCGATCCAGACCAACACGGCTACCTACCTGTAACCTGAAGTTTTATCATTATACTTTATATGGGCAGAAACATAATAATAATCACACTCCCCTGACCCTGGGAGCATTCCAAGACTTTTTGGGAAGAGATTCTTCCCCTGGAAATGGAGACAGGAACTAGGTTTGGTTGTTCGGGACAGAAATAGGTTTCTCACAAGGCCCCCATACTAAGCCTTGGCTAATGTTGGAGGCACAGCCCACAGGCAGTCATCACGGTGCCCTCCATTTGTTTTGTACTGAGGTTTCCATCATCCTCGGCCATTGGCAGAGTGAATGGAGTTAATGGGAAGTTGCAGCCTAAAGTATCTGGAGAATTCAAGGGCTGAGGACTGGCACAACCCCCTCCAAGTCTGTCTAGGGATAGCACTCCCCTGGAATTTCTTGACTGAGTCAAGGCCATTGTCACCTCAGAGGTCCAGGTGTAAAGGAATAGAGCTGTGTGTCATCAGCATATTTCCGACAACGTACCCCCAAACCCCAGATGACCCCACTCAGTGGTTTCATTAAAAGGAATGGGGGATACAATTGAACCCTGAGGAACCCCACATTTAGGCTCCACAAGGCCAAAGAACACCCCCCAAGCACCACCCTCTGGAAACTACCATCCAAGTAGGACTGGAACCCCCGCAAAGCAGTGCCACACACCCCAAACTTGAATGTCACATTTCAGGAGCAAGTGGACAACTGTCCAAAAATTTCCAAACTTCTCTTTGCTTCTTTCTCACCTGTTCACCTCCTTGCCACAAACAGAAGTCTCTTGTACCTAAGTGTTTCTGGTTTGTGTTGTTGTTGTTGTTAGTACAGTAGTACCTCGACTTACGAAGACGATCCGTTCCGCGGCACTCTTCGTAAGTCAAAGTCTTCGGTTGTCGAAGCGCCTGTTCTGCGCATGTGCCGACCGCTTCTGCACAGGCGCAGAACGCGCGTGGGGGGGAAAGACTTCCGGGTTTGTCGACTTCGGAAGTCGAAAGCTTCGGAAGTCGAGTCGTTTGGATGTCGAGGTACCAGTGTATTAATTCAATTGATATCCTGCCCTTCTTCCCAGAGGTGCCCAGGGTGGCATGGGTTTTTACTCAACTGTACAATGCCTGCTTTGCAACCTACGTTAGACTATTTAACTCAGCCGAGGGTGCCTGGACCTTTGCAATTAAAATACGTTTCTGAAGAATCCTGGCTTGCCGTTTTCAAAGCCTTGCAGATAGTTGCATTCCAAAAATCTGCATAAGATGGAAACTATTTGGAAATTGTACCACAAAGCTCAGGGCTAGTTCACACTTGCTGATGTCCCCAAGGCGGAGAACCTTGGAAGCATGTAAGACTACTGGCTGGTTTGTGGCCAGACCAAGCTCACATGGCGGCATCCATCGTTCCTGTGAAATACCACCTCCACAGCGGGGACGATGGGGCTTCTGCCTGCATGGCTGCTGTGTCTGCAAGAGTCAGCTAATTTTTAAAGAGTGAAAGTCCAGCTTCTGTGTCTCATAAGCAGGAGGTGAAATGAATGACTTGTGGACTAGCTGAAGGGAAGCGCTGACCATGTTAAGAGAAAGCCACCTTCTGCCAAATGTTCAAATGTGAAAGTTCGCACAGTGTGTTTCCCTTTCTTTTTTAATGGGTTTTGAGAGGGGAGCAGCAGTCCTTATTTTGGTGATAAACACACACTTTTACATCTCTTTCAAAGGAGTCTACTAAAAAAAAAAGTGAGATGACGTTCTGGAGCCAGACCACATTGGTTTGGACAAAAACTGTTACAGAATTATTAAGCTTTAGAGGGAAGAAGAAGATGAAAAAAAAGCAAAAGCAAAGGAGATTTATGCATCTACATCTGACCAAGCTGGTTTGGAACTGGTGCAAAATGGAAAAGTAATAAAATAAGAAGAGACACTGTTTTTGAATACAGTCTTGCTTTATTTTTGTCCCCCCCCCCTTGCTTTTCTTTAAATCTAAATACGGATTATTTCATTAGACTGAGTTTGAAAAACTGCTGGTTCAAGGCCTAAAATCATTCGAGGTACCCCTTTTGACTATGTGGAGAGAGCATGTTTCAGGATTGTGGCCCCTTCTCTGCTGATAATTTGGTATTTGCTGCTTTCTCTTGTTTATCTGCCAGCATAAATCTTCCAACAAGGCTTTGCTGAAGAAATTGGACGCATAAAAATGTGCATATGCCCAAAGGAAAACATGGAACATTATTGAGTTGGGGTTTGGGATTTTCATTTTATTTTGGTGCATTGTGCACAACTTGTACCTGACTGCCTGTTTTGAGTTTAACGAGACTTCTCACAGGATGTAGCCCTGAGGTCAAAAAAGTGCAGAGATTTCCAGTCTTCTGTATAGAGGGGCAAATGCTGGAAACTACAAAGGAGCTGGCTTTTACCTCCCCAAAGTGAACTCAAGACACTCTGCAAGCTTCGGACATTTTATTGAAGACTTCTGTTTGCCTCTCAACTTAAAAAGAAAAATAAAGTGTCTATGACAGATGGCCATCCAACCTCTGCTTAAAAATCTACAAGGAAGGAGAGTCCACAGCTTCCTGAGGGAGACTGCTCCACTGTCGAACAGCTCTTAGTGTCACAAAGTTTTTCTGCATGTCTAGTCGGAATCTCCTTTCTTGTAACTTGAAGCCATTGGTTCAGACCCTCTCCTCCAGAGCAGGAGAAAAGAAGCTTGCTGCATCTTCCATGTGACAGCCCTTGAGATATTTGAAGATGGCTACCATATCTCCTTTCAATCTCCTCTTTTCCAGGCTCAATATACCTGGCTCCTTCAACCGTTCCTCATAAGGCTTGGTATGCAGACCCTTGATCATCCTAGTTGCCCTCCTCTGCACACATTCCAGCTTGTTAACATCCTTAAATTGTGGTGCCCAGAATTGGACACAGTTTTCCAGATGTGGTCTGGCAAAGGCAGAATAGGTAAAGGGACCCCTGACGGTTAAGTCCAGTCGTGACCGACTCTGGGGTTGCGGCGCTCATCTCGCTTTACTGGCCGAGGGAGGCAACGTTTGTCTGCAGAAAGTTTTTCCGGGTCATGTGGCCAGCATGACTAAGCTGCTTCTGGCGAACCAGAGCAGCACAAGGAAACGCCGTTTACCTTCCCGCTGTAGCGGTACCTATATCTCTACTTGCACTTTGACATGCTTTCAAACTGCTAGGTTGGCAGGAGCAGGGACCAAGCAACGGGAGCTCACCTTGTCGCGGGGATTCGAATCGCCGAACTTCCGATCGGCAAGTCCAGTTGTCAGTGGTTTAGATCACAGCGCCCCCCACGCCCCCAAAGAGATAAGAGTAAGAGTACAGTCATACCTCGGTTTAAATACGCTTCGGTTTGAGTACTTTCAGTTTAAGTACTCCGCGGACCTCCACTTTCCATTACTTTCCATTACTTTCTCTTTTTTTAATAACATTTTATTAAATTTTCCATTTAATATGCATTTAAACATCCAATCAAATTTACAAATGACAAATAACATATACTCTATTGTGACTTCCCTCCTTCCCCTCATAAGGTTTTCTAACCAAAACTTATCTCGCAGTTTCTTTATTTCTTCCCCTTAAGCTCAATTCGCAGGATTTACTTCAACCCTGCAAGAGTTTTTAAACTTCTACAGTTCTTTTCCATGTAGTCCACATATTTACTCCAGTCTTTTAGGAACCTTGCTTCCCCCTGGTTCCGGATCCCACTTGTAAGTCTTGCTAATTCAGCATAGTCCATCATTTTTATCTGCCATTCTCCTATTGTCGGTAAGTCCTGTGTCTTCCATTTTTGGGCTAATAAAGTCCTGGCCGCTGTTGTTGCATATAAAAATAGTACATTATCCTCTCTTTTAATTTCTTGTCCTAACATTCCTAACAAAAATGATTCAGGCTTTTTGGGAAAAGTATATTTAAAGATTTTCTTCAGTTCATTATATATCATTTCCCAAAATTCTTTAACCTTATCACACTTCCACCACATGTGATAAAAGTCTCCTTCCCTCTCTTTACATTTCCAGCATATTTTATTATTCATTCTATACATTCTAGATAATTTCACTGGAGTTAGATACCATCTATATATCATCTTCCAGAAATTCTCTTTCAATGCAGTACATGCAGTGAATTTTAACGTATGATTCCACAGCTTCAACCAACAATCATAATCTAGATTATGCCCAAAATCTTTTGCCCATTTAATCATCACCTCTTTTGTCAGTTCATCTTTTGTATTCCATTCTAACAACAAATCGTACATTCTAGACAATAATTTTGTTTTGCCTTCTAGCAGTTCTATGTGGAATTTGGACTTTTTGTCCTCAAAACCTATCTTTTTGTCTTTAGAAAATATATCATTTATTTGATGGTATTGCAACCAACTGGTCAAAGAGTCCTTAATTTCTTCATATGTTTTCAATTTCCATCCTTGTTCTGATTTCCTTAAAAAATTTTCATATGTTAATCTCTCTCCTTCCATATTCACCTTTTTCACAGTAAATACATCCACTGGTGAGATCCACCATGGAGTCTTAGTCTCTAACAGCATTTTATTCCTTTCCCGTACTTCAAATAATGATCTTCTTATCACATGATTCGTAAATCCTTTATGTGCTTTTTTCTTGTCGTACCATAAATATGCGTGCCAACCGGCTCTGTTGTTGAATCCTTCTAAATCTAACAAGTCCGTGTTTCCCAATGTTATCCATTCTTTTATCCAGCATAGGCAGGACGCTTCAAAATATGTTTTTAAGTCCGGCATGGAGAATCCACCTCTTTCTTTCTTATCGATCAAAATTTTATATTTTATTCTTGGCTTCTTCCCCTGCCAGACAAATCTTTGCAATTCCTTTTGCCATTCTCTGAATTGTCCTGTCCCCTTTATAATCGGTATTGTTTGGAATAAGAATAACATCTTGGGTAACACATTCATCTTTATTGCTGATATTCTGCCCAGGAACGACAACTTTAATCTATTCCATACTTCTAAGTCTTTCTTTATTTCTTTCCAAACCGGTTCATAATTGTCATTGAATAAATTTATATTCTTTGCTGTCATCCATATTCCTGAATATTGTACTTTTTTTACAATCGCAATACCATATCTTTGTTGTAACTCTTCTTTTTCTTCTTTCTCCAATACTTTCCATTACTTTCAATGGGAAAGTTTGCTTCAGGTTAAGTTTGTTTCAGGTTAAGTACGGACTTCCAGAACCAATTACACTCATACTTCGGGTTAAGTATGCTTCAGGTTGATGACTCCGTGGACCCGTCTGGAATGGATTAATCCACTTTCCATTACTTTCAGTGGGATAGTTCGTGTCAGGTTAAGTTTGCTTTAGGTTAAGTACAGACTTCCGGAACCAATTGTGTACTTAAGCCGAGGTACCACTGTACTATTACCTCCCTTGATCTGGACACTATACTTCTGTTGATGCAGCCTAGAATGGCATTAGCCTTTTTTGCTGCTACATCACACTTTTGACTCATGTTAAGCTTGTGGTCCACTAAGACCCCTAGATCCTTTTCACATGTACTGCTAGTAAGCTAGTCAGCACAGACCATACTGAGCTAGATGGAGCATAAGGCAGCTTCCCAGGGCCCTAACAGGCCAACTCACCCACCTCCAAGCAAGTTCAACAAGCTGGTTTCTTTTCTGCCCTGCTTTCCCTTTCTCCAGGAATGCCTGCCGCTTCCTTAGTGACGCCTGCGGATGTGATCAAGACGAGGTTACAGGTGGCAGCCCGTGCAGGACAAACGACCTACAGCGGCGTGATTGACTGCTTCGGGAAGATCCTACGAGAGGAAGGCCCCAGGGCATTTTGGAAAGGAGCTGCAGGTAGCCTTTGCAAACACTCATTTTAACAAGGAAGGATGCATGCTAACCTAATGCATTAACGTGGCGAATAATGGTGTGGTTTCCTGCCCCTCAGCTCGTGTATTTCGGTCGTCTCCTCAGTTTGGAGTAACCCTAGTGACTTACGAGCTTCTGCAAAGATGGTTCTACATTGATTTTGGAGGAACGTAAGTATGTTGGATTGACCACCTTGGCTCTCTTTATAGGAGTTAAGTCTTAAAGAGCTCCAGATTTTCTTTATGAATTAAGGGTCACTAAATCTCGGGAGAGCTACCCTTTTTAACACCAGTGCTTGTCATGTACATGAGGGCAGACAGGAAGAGGAGCACAAGTGTTTCAATAGCAAAGGGAACATCCATTCACAGAGTACAGTAGGGTTTTTTTTAAAAAAGACTTTTTATTAAGATTTTCCCATAATACAATAAAATCACAACTACAGAAGATACAAATCAATGAAGTGAAATACGAAGTCCTTTCTTTAAAAACAAAACAACATAGTTTTATTGATTTCCAAGCGAGGTTCTCTCTTAAAACTAGTTCCTGATCCTTACCACCCACAGAGGACAGTAGCTCCTCACAGCCTCTCATCCTGGGGGACCAGCATTTCCCTGGCCGTCACCCAGGGTCTTCCATCAACCCTCTACTACCCCCATGAGTATACAATCTCTGAACCCTAATAAAGGCCCCAGACATAGAACTCCAAAGAAATAGGAGAAAGCAGAAAATCAAAAGCTGAGAAACAGAAAAAAGAAAGGGGCAATAGAATTAAAGAAAGGAAGAAAAGAGAGAGAGAGAAGAATAAGGGTGTGGGGGGGAGACCATTAGCGAAAGATACAGAAGGAAAACTTTCATTTTTCCATCTGCCAATAAAAAAATAAAATCATTAGAAACCTTTGGCACGGTAGAGTACAGTAGTGTTGGCATGCTGTTAATGAGATTGAGAACATTAGGAAGAACTTCCTGGCAGTAAGAGCTGTTCGGCAGTGGAATTTGCTACCAAGGAGTGTGGTGGAGTCTCCTTCTTTGGAGGTCTTCAAGCAGAGGCTTGACAGCCATATGTCAAGAATGCTTTGATGGTGTTTCCTGCTCGGCAGGGGGTTGGACTGGATGGCCCTTGTGGTCTCTTCCAACTCTATGATTCTATGAGAAGTCTCATCAGCCATCATGTCACCTCTTCTGCCAACGCTCAAAACAGATTTCATACTGAACCGATTTCTGGGTGTGTCTCAAAGTAATTTTTAATGTACTTCTACTGTGCTGCTTTATAGGCAGCTGCTGGAGATTATAGGACTTTGCTTTTCTACAGGCATGTAAAACATTCTCCACCCCAGATGCTGTTGGGCTCCATCTTCCATCACCCCAGCCAACAAGACCAGTGGCCAGGGATGATGGGAACTGTAGTCAAAGAGCATCTTGGTCAGCAGACTAAAATAATCGGTACAAAAGAGAAAAAAGAAGATTATAGGAAACTTCCCATCTAGCTCAGTATTGCCTCTCCACGGTTTCAGGCAGGGCATAACTTTACCTGGAGATGCTGGGTATTGAACCGGGGACCTTCTGCATAAAAAGCAGATGCACTACCACTGAGCTATGGGCCTTCCCCAGCCCCTTCCCCAGCCCCAGGTACCAACTCTTCCACAAGGCTGAGTGCTGATGTTGCCCAGTGACCAGGAGGAATAGCCATGGATGGGAGTTTGGAGAGAGGCGGAAACCAAATAGCATTTTGTCCCAGGCAAGCCCTTGTGGGCAGGGGCTCTTTTTCTCTGGAAAGAACTTTACATATATCTATATAATATGTATTTCAGGAAGCCAGCTGGATCTGAAGCCGTTCTGAAAACAAGGATCACCTTACCTGCACCGAACCCCGACCACGTGGGGGGCTACAAGTTGGCCGTTGCCACTTTTGCGGGAATTGAAAACAAATTTGGACTTTACTTACCTCGATTTGGGTCTTCGCCACCTACCTCAAAGGCAGCGCCTGTCTGATCACAAGGCAGCGACTTACTTTTACAGAATGTTGGGAAAGAGCCATTCATCTGATCAGTCTTAATAACTTCATTCCTTTAGCTTTCCGGTCTCAACCCAGCATCGTCTGACCTGCAAGTCTTTCCTCCCACCTGCTCCCCATCTTTTAAGTGTGAATCATTGGTCTCTGCGCTTCCTTTTATCGGATCACTGTGAAATTCTTGCTAGAGTAGTCTTATCGGTTTGGGTCCATGAATGCATTTTTGTTCTTTCTTGCACATACCTGGGATCGTGAATGTACTTGGGCAGTATGCAACTGCCCTTCTTGTTGGGGAGGGTGGTGTATTCCGGGGAGGGTGGTCCCGTCATCATGGCTGCATGTTGGCTATTCAAGAGAGATCGTGGTGCTCAACGCAGAACAATTTAGACAGCGCGTCTAAGAATTGGGGACACATTCCCTTTGCATCCGTACTATAGGATTCAAAAGGTGTCAATACGAGTGGTACCTGGCTCTTGCCAAGAATGACTGTATTTTTCATGGGTACTACACGCACAAGTTGCATTCCTGGATTGTATTAGGAGGGTTTTATGGGGAACATGTTTTTCTAACTGAAACCACATCGACAAGCGTTTAGCAATTATATTCTGTTCCTGGTATCAGAAGGCTTGTGGGGGTGGGGATGGGGAGAGAAATCTAATTTTTTCCCATAGTCTCTGCACTTTATGGAAGAGCATCGTACCACATGAGATGAAAATTCAACACCAAAAGGCACGGGCCACCGAGAGGTGTAGCTATACATTCTTCAGTGCTATTTGCCTCGGGGCTCCAGCGCAGCTTTCATCGACACTAATGGAGGCTGTGCCCAAGGGGGTCACACCAGGCCTGCATCAGCATTTGGATTCTTGTTTTTTGTGTTGGTGCCCTTAGAGTAACCTGCTGCTTGTTTAAATAAATGCAATAGAAAAACCCATGCACTGTATCAATGGTATCTGCCTTAACTGCCAGCTTGTAATTGACAAATATTTGTGTGGAAATTCTTAATAATTTTTATGAATTAAAACAGATTTTTTTTAAAAAAAATACAATAATAATAATAACAACAACAACAACAACCAGATTAAATATTTTGCCTTCTTTTGGAGAGGGGGTGGGCATGGGGCTGCCTTGCAGAGTTTAGTGTGAAACTGAGAAAATCCAACATACCAACATTAAGGCCACATTCGCGCCATGACGCCACTTTAAAACAGTCGCAGCTTCCTGCAAAGAATTATGGGAGATGTACTTCGTTAAGGGATCTGAGAGAGGCTAAGTCATTGAGGGCTAAACTCTTTTCTTTCTTTTAACAAGTATTGCAACATATGCCTAGAAAGGCTTCGCAGTGCAAGCCTTCTGTCACGAATGCCACCACATGGCCTGTTTTCCCATGCTGAGACCACCAGTAACTTTTTAAAAGCTCGTCCTATTTTTATAAAATGGATGTAGGCTTTGGTTTTTAATAGTAATTAAAAAAAAGTTTGCCTTGGATCTTTTTAAAGTGTTAACTAAAGCCACTAACTGGATCAAATTCTCCACACATTATTACTTAAAACATAAAATCGGAATACTGCAATTTTTATTGATTTAATAGAACTGATTGGTTAAAGTTCTATGTCACAATTAAGAGCAAGGGCATTCATTAAACAAGCTTTGGGTGTTTGCAACAGAACCTAACTCTGTGCATTTATTTTAAGAAAACTATTTATATGCTGGTCGCTATTGTAAGAAATATCAAAGTGTTTTACAATAATATCTATATATAAATAAAAGCACACATAAAAATTAAAATCTGGTATTACCATTACCTATTCTGAATTGCCTGCATAAGCCTGGCAGAACAGAAAAGCTTTCAGCAATCATTTAAAGGTTGAAACAGAAGGCGCCTAAGCATTGGCTGGGTGCAGACTTAGATGGGACTTTGGCCTTCTTTTTATGAAGAAGTCAAGTTGGCAGACTGTCAATTTATGAAGCCTTGCTGTACCTTGTTACGGGTATTGTACTTGTGTCCTGGCCGAGAATTTGAGCTGAATGCTGAGCAGTCTCCCCGACCCACCTTGTTCAAACTTCAAATTCTGCCACAAATTTAACAAGCTGCTAGCCTTAAGCAAGATCCTGTTGTCTTAACCTCAGCCAGTCAGCTATAATATGGGTTTGATACCAGCTCACCTCCAAGGATAGGGTAAGGACTGCAGCCATCACTCTCACGGCACCAAGACTTCAGGGCAAGAGTGCCCTGAATGTGCCACCAAGTAGGACCTCTTTGCCATGTTGGTTCCCTGGACGCGTCCGATGAGCACAACCCAACTGGTGTGGCTCTGCATTCGGCTCGGCGGTTCTGATTAGGCTCCGCACTGTGGAAAATGAGCAGTGTAAAAAGCACTTTGGAAATGGAAGCATCATTTTATCACTTGAGCCGTTTAGCTGTGCTGCTTCCGCTAAAGGACATATTTTAAATCTAATGATTATACATAATAAATTACTGGCTGGTTTGGAAATAAGTAAACCTCAAGATACTTTCATTATGGAACTCTCTGGGGAAGTTAAACACAGCAAATAACCCAGAAACAGCACTTGAACAAATTGTGCCTTTTTAACCACTCTCGGTGTATACTTTAGAAAGTAGTCCTACTTGCCGCCTAAGAGGCAACGCTGCAACTTTGCGGGAAATACAGGGGGCGAAATACAAGAACTCTATTTTGGCAAAGTCCGGGGACAAAACAGATGGTGCCATTTGGCAGATGCGTGGTTGCAGAGAGAGAGAAAATGGAATTGTGAACAGTAGGACCAAAATGTGTGGTTTTGCCTTTTTTTTTTTGCTTTGGCTCTCTCTGCAAAGCCAAGTGTCTGGACCAAACTGGTCCTCTGCATCGTTTGGAGCAGGTTAGGATGAAAGATGCTGACTTGGAGCTTAACCAATACCCAAAGAACCCTCGCCTTGAGACACTGCCTGTCCCATTCCATTGACAAAAGACACTTATTTTGGATCATTTAACAGTGGACTAGGAAGGTATGTCCAGTTTGGATACTAATGTAGGGATGGGAAACTTGTAGCCCTTCACCATGCCTGACCATTGACCATGATGGGTGGGACTGATGGAAGTGGGATGGGCAGGGCAGGACTCCAAAGCCCTCCCAAGAGACCATCCCAATGGTTGCAGCTGAACAGAGGAAGTAACGTCAGACCTCATTTAAGTGCACAGACAGATTCTGCATTAATTTGAGCAAACACAGTGTAAAATTGGCTCATGTGGCCGGGAAGCTGCAGAAGCTCAGAGCTTAAATTTACATATGGGTCTATACATATGAAGCGTCAGAATGGCCCACAGAAATCTCGCCGGTAAGATTATGGTTGTGCATTTGTAATATTGACTCTTGCCACTCAAAAAAAAAAACCTTGTTCATCTAATCAATGTTACTACCCCAGAAGTTACAATTCTCTGGCTGACCAGTAACGGAAATAATTTTATCAAGAAGAAAACCAACAAAATGTGGCTACAGAACAGCTCTGACACATTTTACTGCCGTTGCCTCTGTCTACTTCTGAAACAACACTTCCTCATTCAGACCATTAGTGGTATCCTGCAATGCGTGCCGGGGACCAACTGCACATGAAATATTGCTAAAGTATCTAGGATTAATAGGCGATTTTAGAAAGTTCTGTTTATTCAACCAAACCCTTTTACAGATTTCATTTTAGTAAAAAGTGACATCCAGTAATAGTTGTTTGGGACTCGACATAACCCCAACAGGCATGCAGAGACAATGCAGTTTGCTCGTTATGCACATGCTTTGGGATCGTTTATTTTAATGCTTTCAAATAAATACGTTCCATGCAGCACACCGCAATAAATAAGGAGCAGCAATGTTCGTATAGTACATCCATTCATAATGTAAGTCACCATGTGAAACACCACATCTAAAAGTCTCTGGCCCAGTCCCATGTTGCGAAGCGCACCACATCTGTACCCAATCATATCTGACTTCATATGGATTTAATAGGACTGTGCCAGAAACATGCGTGAGCCCAAGTTTATCCAGGAGTTCCTAGCTAGTTACTGCATCTACTAAAGGATTTAAAAGGCAACAACCCAACCCGCTTGGGCTTGATTTGTCCTCTCATTCATAAACTTCTCAAAAAGAAATATGAAGCATGAAAACGCTCTGGATATTTTCAGACTGCTTGAAGCACAACGCGATTAATATGGAGAAATCGGAACCCCGGGGAATGCTGGCAGCAACACTGGCATGGAAAGCCACAACAATACTGACTTGACACGGAACATGACTGCAATCAACAGAGGGCAGGTGGCTACAAAGGGAAGGACACCTCTCTCTCTTCTAGGCAGAGATCTCCATGGTTCCCTCTTCTTCGCTGTCTGCTCTGTTGGCGCGGATTTCCACCAGAGTTCGGGCAAATCGGGTCCACTCATCGTTGTGCGGTATAGCAAGCTGCAAGAATTAAACAGACAATGGCGTGGAGAAATTAAAGACTGTAGACAAAGGGAGGTCTTAAGCCACACTGTTTTGACAGTCGTTCGTTATTCTGTTTACAGCAGCCCTCTTGGAGGAATGATGCAACTGGGTGTTTTATAAAAATCTGTGATGGGGTATGTTAACAGCCAGTTGAACAGTTTTGTTGTTTTTCTTAGGCTTGCCTAAAGAGGTTGCGAAAATACTATTCCAAGCATCCTGCCAACGGCTGGCTAGGGCTGATCAGCAATATAGTTCAGCACCTGGAGGACCACAGGTTAGCCCCTCCTGCTTTAGGATGATACTAAATAGATAGATAAATAAATAGATGGATGGATTGCTAGATATAGGATAAAAATGCTGTAGGGCAATGAAATGAACACGACACATTTTATCATGTTAACAAGTGGCAGAATCCAACCAAATGCTATCGCTACCTTTAAAACCAACTAAAGTCTTTTCTAGTTGATGTAGGCAAGACTATTCAGACTTTCAAACATTAAGCATTTATTTACACCATTTATGAACCATGTTTCGCCACAACATGATCTCATCAGCCTTGGTTTGAGATGTGCTCTTTATGTTTATGCATCTCAGTAATGACGGCACTGAATCAGACTGGCCTAGCTTCCCTGCTATCAGAGTGTTGGTCTGGAAGGAGATGTCCCACTACAGTAGAAGGCCATGACAAATCAGGGATGAGGAAGCTGTGGCTTTCCAGATGTTGGGCTACAACTCCCACCATCCCTGCCCACTGGCCATGTTGGCTGGGGCTAATGGAAGGTGGAGTCCAATGGGAGGGCCACAGGCTCCCTATCTCTGCTATAAGTTAAGGTCAGAATGTTATCATAGCAGCAGCTGGACACGACCAGGGCGATTCTACATGGGTTACACATGTTAAAAATGTATGCCCCATGATTCTACATGGGTTACACATGTTAAAAATGTATGCCCCATGTCATATTTCTGAAATCATTATGTAGCGAGATTTGAGAGGGGAAATGTTGCATGATTTTTGCTCTGGTCTGTTTCTAAGTACAGCTACAGAAAAGGTATATAATAAAAATGCTAAGCATCTCTGGAGCAAGCAAATATTATGCAAACTGATCAGAATTTCTCCTCCCAGCCCTTAACACTGAAAATACCTGGTAAAATTGTTCCTTTTTTCACTTTATTCTTATGAAGACAGGACAAAAGTATGCTCTGAGCGGGATATGTATTTCAAATGGAATGGATGCTAGGGTGCTTTAGTGATACCACGAGACAATCCCACCCCACCCCCCACCCCAGAATCCATTCTAGCCAAATCTAGTCTTGCAATTTTTGAGAGATAATGCAAAACAAGATTGAAACAATCACCAGACTGCTTCCTCTATGTACATTTTCATAGACTCCGACCCTAGAAGCTGGCAACATGAATTTAAATTAACCATGCACATTTTTACAGCTCCTTAAAGTCTAATCTCTCGCTGGATGCTGTAGGAGAAAGTAACTGTATAAAGAAACTATGCAACGTAGATGGCTGGAAAGGAACTTCTTTCAAGGCAGGAAGCAGTGTGACTGACATTGAGCATCTGGAGTATGTGCCCCATTACTGCCAGTGAGCCATAAAACCATACAATTCTTTTATGCACCTTTTTATACATCTCTGCAAATTTGTACTACAAGTGCAGAAGGAAGGATCTGTCCATTTCAGTTGTCTCCATTTTTCCAATCTTAAATTCAGTTCTCCACATTTGGCAACAATTTCTGATTTCTTTTTCTTTAAATCCATATGAAAATTCACCAGCATCTTAGTGCAAATTTCTCCTAGAAAACACATTTTCATACGCAGTTCAATGGACTACAAGCTATTTCCCCTAATATAATGCACTTGTGTATGCTATTTTCATTAATATCTTCCTTTTTATGCACACTTCCCCCTAATACATGCATTTTGGTAAAAAGTGTTGGGTTGGAGAACTGCATCACAAAGTCTGGGTAAAAATGTGAATTTTGAAAGATGGCAGTTTTTTTTTTGTTCACATCATTTTGGAAAGTGGAATTTTGATAGATTTTGGCTTTAAATATGTACCTAATTGAATTTCTCCTGGTTCTGGCACAAAAACTGCTTTTGTCACCACTGTGGGAAGAAAGAGAGGGAAAATGTGTCCCTATTCTTTCTTTCTTCTTGACCTTCTCTACCACTGACCATGGTATCCCTCTGGAGTCTCTATCTGAATTGGGGGTGGGTGGCGCTGGAGGAGACTCTTGAGAGTCCCATGGACTGCAAGAAGATCAAACCTATCCATTCTTAAGGAAATCAGCCCTGAGTGCTCCCTGGAAGGACAGATCATGAAGCTCAGGCTCCAATACTTTGGCCACCTCATGAGAAGAGAAGAATCCTTGGAAAAGACCCTGATGTTGGGAAAGATTGAGGGCACTAGGAGAAGGGGACGACAGAGGACGAGATGGTTGGACAGTGTTCTCGAAGCTACGAACATGAGTTTGACCAAACTGCGGGAGGCAGTGCAAGACAGGAGTGCCTGGTGTGCTATGGTCCATGGGGTCACGAAGAGTCGGACACGACTAAACGACTAAACAACAACGACGGCGCTGCTTTGTGGTGATTCTGGTCCTGCTTGGATGGTTGTTTCGAGAGGGGGATGCTCGAGGAGTGCTCCTCTGCCCCATGGAGCCTTTAACATGGGGTTCCTCGGGGTTCCATTTTTATCTCCCGTGCAATTTAACTTCTACATGGAACCACCAAGTGGGATCGACTATAGAGTTTTGGAGTACATGGTCAGCAATATGCTGATGACGCTCAGCTCTATTTCTCCTTTACATCTGCAGGTGAGGCAGTGGAAGTGCTGGACCAGTGTCTTGCCTCGGTAATGGACTGGATGAGAGCCAACAAACTGAAGCTCAATCCACATAAGACTGAGGCACTGTTAGTGGGTGGTTTCCAATGGGAGGCGGCCTGCTCTTGGAGCAAGTATGTAGCTGTTGTTGTTTAGTCGTTTAGTCGTGTCCGACTCTTCGTGACCCCATGGACCAGAGCACGCCAGGCACTCCTGTCTTCCACTGCCTCCCGCAGCTCGGTCAAACTCATGTTTGTAGCTTCGAGAACACTGTCCAACCATCTCATCCTCTGTCGTCCCCTTCTCCTAGTGCCCTCCATCTTTCCCAACATCAGGGCCTTTTCCAGGGAGTCTTCTATTCTCATGAGGTGGCCAAAGTATTGGAGCCTCAGCTTCACGATCTGTCCTTCCAGTGAGCACTCAGGGCTGATTTCCTTCAGAATGGATAGGTTTGATCTTCTTGCAGTCCATGGGACTCTCAAGAGTCTCCCCCAAGCATCAATTCTTGGGTGACCAGCCTTCTTTATGGTCCAGGACTCACTTCCATACATCACTACTGGGAAAACCATAGCTTTAACTATACGGACCTTTGTCGGCAAGGTGATGTCTCTGCTTTTTAACATGCTGTCTAGGTTTGTCATTGCTTTTCTCCCAAGAAGCAGGCGTCTTTTAATAGGGGTATTAAAAGTAGCTAGGGGTACTCTTTTAAAGGTATAGTGTGCCTGGTGCCACAGTCACCTCAGGAGACAAATTACCAGGCTTGGGTACCACTGTACCGCCTTCAACCTCCACCCATACCCATGCACATCATTTTACAAAAATGAATGTCAGAGAGGTGCTATTTGGATTTTATGTTTCCTATTCAAATACCATATATATTTGGACAGATATATTTCTTCTTCTTTCTTTATCTGAAGCCTGTAATGCAGATTCGCTCAAATTTCCATCTCAGGGTTCTCATTTTTATATATTCCATTCTAAATTATGTTTGGCTTCAAGAGAGCTAGTTAAAAAGATTTTGTAAAGCTGGCTAATTAAGGACCGTCCAAAAAAAAAAAAGAGAGAGAGTTTGAGTTTATTTTAGCTTGGTTCCTCCAATAGCATCAGCCAAGCAAATGGTTATAATGACTAAGATGAGGCTTCAAAATAAAGACCGAGTGTGGTTTATCAGCATCCTTATAATCTTTCAATTTAACAGAAGCATTTTAGGAAAGAACAGAAAAACCCTATCTCAGGAGTGCATTAAACTGTTTACTCCAAGCACAGCTTTTGCCATCCTGAAGCTGTCTGCACACAAACCATAAGAAATGCATTTGATACGGAACGAGATTTGTTGCAAACGGTTTTGCACGTAAAGATTTCTTCACGATTCAGTCATGCAAGGAACCAGACAACAGGGTAAGTAGGAACTGGATTCTCAAATGATACTGTCAAATACCCGATTTATAACACATACATGAGTCAATGACCAAACAATTTAAGTTAAATGCTTTAAGTTTCTTCCTTCCTCAGTAACATGTTTGGGATTTTAAGGGAAGCAGGAAACTGTTATGTTGAACTAATAATAAACCTATCTCAGTCTGGCTGCTGCTTTAAGTTATTTTAATTGACTGATTGATTTATAGCCCATTATTCCCACCAAAGGAGACCAGGGCAGCAGACACACCTGTAATTAAAAATAAAATAAATTGTTAAAACAATATAAATATTTTAGAACAATAGAATTGTAGGATTGTACATCTACAACTAATTTAAGACCAGTTACAACCAAATCATGTGTTTGGACATGCCTGCCGTAAACAGAACAGTTTTTAGCAAGCATCTAAAAGAGGACAATGATATTGCCAGCCTTATGTCAATAGGCAGGGAGTTCCAAATTTCAAGTGCTATCACTCTAAAGCAGGCATAGTCAAACTCCGGCCCTCCAAATGTTTTGAGACTACAATTCCGATCATCCCTGACAACTGGTCCTGTTAGCTAGGGATGATGGGAGTTGTAGTTCCAAAACATCTGGAGGGACGGAGTTTTATGCCTGCTCTAAAGGAATGACTCCTTACAAGTAAAGAGCAAGCGTTGCATGGCACTTGTACAAGTGTTGCGGATTGAATAAACTGAATTAAGTAAATCTATTCAGTAAACTGGTCCCAAGCCATTAAATTAGCAACCTGAATTCAGCCCGGTAGCAAACTTGCAGCCATGCGGGTGTAATATTCTGGCAGACACTAACTCCTAACCTGAAAGCCTGGTGATCACCCTAATCACTTTCCAGAGCAAAAAAGAGTTTGTTAACCACCCTGAACTCTGGCAAATGGCAAAATCACTCCTACCTAGAGAAGACCTAGAACTGTTCTCACCAATATTCCCCCTCCATTGCACCACTGGGCATGAGTAACTTGCCCCATTTATTTATTTCTTGCATTTATATCCTAATCTTCCCCCCCCCCCCAAGGAACTCAAGATGGCGTACTTGGTTCTTCCCATCCTTGTTTGATACCAACAACCTTGTGAGGTAGGTTAGGCAGAGAGGCAGCCCAAGGTCACCCAAGTGAGCTCCATTGCCGAGTGGGGATTTGAACCCCATTCTCCCAGGTCCTAGTCCGTGACTCTATAACCACTGTCAACACACTGGCTCTCAAGGGGGGCTACAGTGTTAACTCAGTCAGTCTGGTTCCAACCCAGCAAAGCTTTCCTGTATGGATTCATTTAGAGTGTTGTAGAGAGAAAACCAGACAGATACTCAAATCAAGACAAAGACAAAGAAGTATCATATAGCCACAGACGTATTAAAAATAGATAATTAAAATTTACAAAAGGATTAAACATTGCATGAAGACAATCGTAACTACAACACTCCTTCCCAAATCTGACACAGAAGACGAACCCAGTAACGAAAAAGTTTCCATATTAGAAATCCATATAGCTTTCTTTCTCCCTATGGGGTCTGCTTGCTTGCGTGCGCATATATATATATATATATATATATATATATATATATATATATGAGCACACACCTTTTCTGGCTTTGATCCTGCGGTAGTATCAAAACTCCTTCATTATTTTTCTTTATATATATAGTCTGAAAAAGTCTGTATTTTTCCAGGAAACTCCCAATGCCACACACATGGCTGGAAACAAAGTGGGAGGTAATCTGAAAGCGGGTTGGGGGGGGAGGAAGGCCACCAAAGTAACCGAAAGCACCCTGTTCACATAGCTGGAGCACCACTGTGCTTAACTCTTCAGAGAGCCGAGCATCATTGCTAACAATGGATGAAACCACCGGCGAGAAGTTGAAGCCAGAAAACTGCATGCAGATGATTTTAATCAGCTCTGTGTATATACTGGTGTGCTTAACTGAAGGGGTGGGATACCACAGACAGGCTAAAGACTGTCTCCGTTCAACACACAGCAGGTATTGCAGGAACCCCCCCTCCCTCCCATAAAGTTCATTTGTGGGTTTTCATCTTGATTAACCTCCGCTATGAACTGTGTCTCTTTGCACTGTTCTGGGGCGGCCGTTACAGATCACGGGAGTTGCAGCAGCAAAGATAAGAAACCGCAGGATCCCTACAGGCACACGCGCCAGATTTTTTTTGCCACTGGCGAAACACACAGAGCTAAAAGCGCGCACCTCAGACGAAATCCTTCGAAATTGAAAACTTTGGCTAATCCTTAAGAGATAATAAGGGTTGGGAACATGTGGCCTTTTAGTTCTCAGTACCTTGCATCTGCCCTCATCCCTGGGAGGGATGGAGACCAACCTCTGGAGGTCCACAAGTTCCTGCTTAGATGATGTTGAGCAAATTAGCAAGTTGGCCAAACCACCTACCATTTTGAGAACTGCCCTAACATTTCCTCCTCATTTTTCACAGCACTGTCTTCATTATTGGCTTGAGCTTGATGGTTCTGTGTCTCACTCCAATCCAACCCTCCCCACAAACTTTTTGAACCAAACAAACAAACAAATAAATAAATAATACTTATAATAATTTTTCATTTATACCTCGCCCATCTGCCTGGGTTCCCCCAGCTACTCTGGGCGGCTTCCAACACAATATTAAAATACAATAATCTATTAAACATTAAAAGCTTCCGTAAACAGGGCTGCCTGGACTCCAAAGGAAGTCCAGGCACCCTTGCCGACTCCAAAGCTTCACCGGCCTTGGGAAATCCAATCTACGGTCCATTCTGCCTACTTGGCTTGGAGCAGAAAGGAAATATCCCAAGGGGAGGGCTATTACCTTCTGTGAGTGGTAAGGGCTAAGAACAACCTTTAAGAGAGGACTTTGTATTCTGTTTGTATTTTTTGTAGCAGTTTTCGGGGGTTTGGGTTTGTTTTTAAAAATTACTTTATTTTTCTATATCTTAATGCATTGTGAAAAGAATTCCAACAAAATTCTTAACACTAACATAAGGTTACCAGACGTCCCCGTTTCCCCACAGAGCCTAGGGCTTTCCGATCAGAAGGTTGGCGGTTCGAATCCCCGCGACGGGGTGAGCTCCCATTGCTCGGTCCCAGCTCCTGCCCACCTAGCAGTTCGAAAGCACGTCAAAGTGCAAGTAGATAAATAGGTACCGCTACAGCGGGAAGGTAAACAGTGTTTCCGTGCGCTGCTCTGGTTCGCCAGAAGCAGCTTCATCATGCTGGCCACATGACGGCCTCGGTCTCCACCCCCATCGTTCTGAGGTCCAGTGCCGAGGGCCTTCTGGTGGTTCCCTCGCTACGAGAAGCCAAGTTACAGGGAACCAGGCAGAGGGCCTTCTCGGTAGTGGCACCCACCCTGTGGAATGCCCTCCCACCAGAGGTCAAAGAGAACAACAATTACCAGACCTTTGGAAGGCATCTCAAGGCAGCCCTGTTTAGGGAAGCTTTTAATTTTTGATGGATTTCTGTATTTTAATATTTTGTTGGAAGCCGCCCAGAGTGGCTGGGGGAACCCGGCCAGATGGGCAGGGTATAAATAATAAATTATTATTATTATTATTACCTGGAAGCTGTACGCCGGCTCCCTCGGCCAATAATGCAACATGAGCGCCGCAACCCCAGAGTCGGTCACGACTGGATCTAATGGTTAGGGGTCCCTTTACCTTTACCTTTACCCCATACAAAACCCATTGAAGTTGAAAAGTGTCCCCGGATTCATTGAAAATATCTGGTAACCTTACACTAACAGTCCATCCTGCATACTAAACTGGCAGTGGTTCTGTTTAAGGGCTAGTCGGGCTCCAGTGGCAGTAGCTCTCCTGGGTTTCAGAAATAGGACATTTCCAGTACTACCAGGAGATCCCAGGGATTGAACCTGCAACCTTCTGCATGCAAAGCAGATGCTCTACCACTGAGCTGTGGCTCTTTCCCAAGGGAGCCAAGCCACGAATCTTAAACTACACTAAGTGTTTCTGCAGGGGAAATGAATAGAAGGGGAAACTGAACTGGGAGTTGACCCAGGTTCCTGGTAGGATATTAATTTGGGGGCGCACATACATTTAAGGTCTGTAATAAATGTGGTTAACTGAAGAGAACTGGATTGATGTGGAGCAGGATCAGTTGGAGAATTAATTGAAATTGAATAAATTAAAGAAATACTGATTTGGAAGAATTTGAGGTGGGGTACAAGTTAATCGAATAATTTTATCTGGGATGCTTCCAATGAGAAATTAGTTCCTCTTCTGTGTATTTATTTAGTTATGAATGTATGCTTCCTTTTATATTGACACTGATTTTATTATTACTGGTATTTATTGTAAGCTGTCCTGAGACACCTTCTACAGGGTAGAATACACATTCCAAAAAGACATACGAATAAATGGCTAACATGAGGTACCTCTTTCTTATTTTTTAAAGCAGGTGGCTGCCTCTGAAAATTGATGATTCTCAAGAGCTGTTTTCCAAAAGGTTGAAAGCATCACTGGCTCGCGCTGTCTGCTACGGAAAGGCAAAGAACTGCAAGGCTGGCATGAGGAATGTATGGATCTTTTGCTTTTTTTAAAAGCCACCAAACCTGTGTACTTGCGGTCTGCTGGATCACAGCCAAAGCGCCTGCAAATACCATAAAATTATAGTTCAAATATGTCGTTTCCGCTTTTCTACGGAGCAAATTAATGTCCTGAACTCTTCCGTAATGTGCTGCAATTTTAGGCTAACCGGCTCCTTATCAAGACATACATTCCATTGCGCCATACATTTATACAACACACAACTCCACCAACCATTAAGGAAAAAGCATTTTAACACCATAATTAAGTCCTCCCTCACAACCAAGGTTGCTATTGAAAGTGACAGGCTCAAACCACAGAAGAATCATAAAGATGATTAATTATACAAACGAATTCTCGTTTTAGAAGATATTCCTCCAGAAAACATATGCTGGTACTGGTAAGGAGGAGAGCATGCCTGTTCAGCTAAATTTCACAAACAAGAACACCATTACATTAATGTGATATCGCTTTAACCCATATTGGCACTGAACTTTTTTTTTTTTAACTCAATTCCCTGTAGCACAGGGAAATAGCTGTAACAATTTCCTAGTCAAGCTGATTTTATTGTGTACAGTATATATAGAAAAAACAACAAAATGTTCTTGGGAAAGAGGTTTACTTCCCTCCTCATCCTGTTTAAATTTGTTATTTTAAATACACTATTTCATGGTTCCTGATTAAGATGCTGCACAATGTTAATGATGCTGTATTACTTTTAAAGGTGCATCTCCCTTCTTCCACATTAAGATGTTGAACAGTATTAGGGAATTCTGTGGAGCTGATTGCCTTGAGGATAGCTTCTCCCTCCTGACCCCCACTGCCCCAGGAGAATATTTGTTTATGAACCAGGGTGCTGTGCTAGAAGGCTCCCCTGTGTTTTGCTTCAACCACACCTAGGCTATGGACCAGTTCAACATGTTGTCCAGCTTCCTTACAGACAGATACTGCAGATCACTCAACAGACTGGGGGATGCCTATCCTCATGTTTAGATGACTGCAATGTGTTCTCTGCGGGCTTTCCCTTATAGCTGGGGCAGAGCATGCAGCTGATGTAGAATCTCATGGCAGCACCCATTCCTGCCAAGAGCATAAAGGTAAAGGGACCCCTGACCATTAGGTCCAGTCGTGACCGACTCTGGGGTTGCGGCACTCATCTCATGTTATTGGCCGAGGGAGCCGGCGTACAGCTTCCAGGTCATGTGGGCAGCATGACAAAGCCGCTTCTGGTGAAGCAGAGCAGCGCACGGAAACACTGTTTACCTTCCCGCTGTAGCGGTACCTATTTATCTACTTGCACTTTGACGTGCTTTCAAACTGCTAGGTTGGCAGGAGGAGCTGGGACCGAGCAATGGGAGCTCACCCCATCATGGGGATTCGAACCACCGACCTTCTGATCGGTAAGCCCTAGGCTCAGTGGTTTAACCCACAGCGCCACCCGCATCCCACCCATACCCAGCCTAGTTTTAAGCTCTTGTAACTTAACATAAAAATCCCTAAACTACTCTGGATCAGGTTAGAAATGCCAATTTTCTCTTCATTGCCCATTAAGATAACAAATGGGGCCTGGTTGCCGTGGCCTGATGATTACTGCCTTAAGGTCCAGAAATAAACAGTAAATTGCAAGAACTTGGGCCAGGAGGAAGATGAATTTCAAGTAAATCTTCAAAAGTGAAGAATTATTAATCAGCAATGTAAACATACTTGGTACACTCTGACCATTAAAACATTGCTGATGAAGAATTGTCAAAACAGGGCCTTGTCCTGGGATTTTTTCACTGGAATTTATTTTTATTTGCCTATCATACTGGAATTGATTCCTATTTGAATTCATCATTACATAAATAAAACCTTTTGAAGATTTACTTGAAATTCACCTTCCTCCTGGCCCGAGTTCTTGCAATTTACTGTTTCTTTCTGGACTTCACCAAGAACTCCAATTTCTACAGTACTGCCTTAAGGTGACACAGAGGCAGTCGTCCCCGCCCCCCCCCCCCCACTGGTAGCAGCCCCAGTGTTATGGAGTGGGGATCCTTGCTGAAGGCCTCATCTGTCCTGGCATTCCACTGGCTTCCACAAAACGTTCCTCTCCCAATTGGTGTCGTTTTAATGGGATTCTTCTGTTGCCTCTTTTAATAACGGTTGTTGATATTTTAATGTTGTGTGACTTTGCAAACGGCTTAGAAGACTATTTTTGGCATCAAGCAACATATACATTTATTTATTTAGCAAATTTATAAACTACTTCACCCACCATCAAGACAAAATACAAATAAATACGAATTCTAAAAACAGTAAAACGACCCCTGCAAACAACCATCCCTACCGATCTACAATTAACTAAATGTTAAGTATTACGATCAATCATTAATAATAATACTAACAAGACTTTATTGATTAACTCTGAATAAAGGCTTTATTCGTGGCAGCAGCTCATCCCCCACTTTGCTGTTCCCACGGCTGTTTGTGCTGCTCACTCGCCCAGAGAATTGAAGGCAGAGGAACAAGAGGCTGCCCCTTCCCGTTGGTGCAGGCGAGAGAGAAAGGACAGGTGATCAGCAAGTAGCTGTTGTTGCCTTTTATTGGTTTGCCTGACTCAGGGTCAGCCTAAGACATTTTGCTTCCTGAAGCAAAGGACAAGGCGGCGTCCCCTCTCCATTCCAGTTTCAAGTGCTGACTGGGCTGGCTGTTGAATCTTACAATCATAGAATCATAGAGTTGGAAGAGACCACGAGGGCCATCCAGTCCAACCCCCTGCCGAGCAGGAAACACCATCAAAGCATTCTTGACATATGCCTGTCAAGCCTCTGCTTAAAGACCTCCAAAGGAGGAGACTCCACCACACTCCTTGGGAGCAAATTCCACTGCCGAACAGCTCTTACTGTCAGGAAGTTCTTCCTAATGTTTAGGTAGAATCTTCTTTCTTGTAGTTTGTAGATCTTACTTCAATGCTTACGACGAGGCAAAATCATCTGCCGTACCTGAGGCAGCAGGCAGGGGTGCCGTCTTTTTGGGGGCCCTGGGTGCTCAGGCACCCACAAAAAAGCCCTCCATATTCCACAGCCAAGTGGCTCCATCGGGTCCTCCCGTTGCCCCCCTGACAGCCTGTCGCAGCTGCAGCAAGCCCCACTGGGAGGAGCCCTGGCTGCCCCCCCAAAAGGCCCAAGGGGGCGGCGTCTGCTGCAGTTGCAACAGGCTCCAACAGGCCCTCCCGCTGTGGTAGCGGGCCTTAATATATACACATATCACAATCTGTCACACACATCTCCAGCATGGGCAGGAACATAGCTGCCAAATTCTCCCTTTTTTTAAGGGAAATTCCCTTATGCTGAATAGGCTTCCTCACGAGAAAAGGGAAAACTTGGCAGCTATGGGCAGGAAGCAAGTTAAACCACTTTAAGCGCATGTATTTCATTGTAGATTAAGAGTGTAGCTGAAGACGCCGCTTTTATTCCTGTTGGTGTATGAACTGATGTGTACATTAAAGACCTCAAAGACTGTATGGTAACACAAATTAAGGAATATCGTAATGAGAAACACAAGGATTTAGGGTGATAATTACTGGGCTTTGCCCTACTTACACCGGCTTACCCCCTATTGGGGCTACCAAAGCTACAGATTTTATCACTCTAGTAATCAGCAATGGGTGATGGCCTTCATAAAACACAGTAATTAAACTGACTGATTTTTCAAACCTGGGCATTTTTTTCATTAAGGAGCTCTTTTTAAGCCACTCTTTTTTTTTCTTTAAAGGCACACTGGATACATCAGTCACTATTTCTCTCCTAAATGCAAACATTTGGGAGCAAAACTGATCAACACACTGTTTCCCAAGCGATCATTAAACAAGCCGGGGTGGGGAGAATCAATCACTGAGTGATCTTGCAATGGTGACAGGAGAGCTCTATATATTTCTTATTTTTTTAATAAAAAAAATCAAATATAGGATTTAGACAAAGTACATACAACAAACATGTACAAAGAAGGAGGAGGGGCTTTGTCACAAATGTAATACCTTCTTTGAAAATTGTGTAAGCAAATGAGTGGCTCTGTGTTCTGGGGCTCAGACTCTGCCTTGCACTCGTTTTTTTTAGGCAGGTTACTTGTCCTTTGTTGTGGCAGCCATTTTGTGGCAAGCCATGGCCTTACTATAGCCATTTCGTGGTGGTACCCACAAATGTTTTTTTCAAATTTCCAAATGTGACCATGAGCCCCCAAATATTGGGAACCCTTAAAATGCAGTACAGTACATTCCTGGCAGGCAACAGTTATGTACAAAGTTGTATTTTTCTCGCATTAATAGAGATGTTGGGTGAACTCCCAGAAGTGCTAATGGCATCAGTACACCTCTCTAGAGCATTACACAAAGAGAGCATTTGTTGGTACCTTTATACCAGGCACAGACAAACTCGGCCCTCCAGATGTTCTGGGACCACAACTCCCATCATCCCTAGCTAACAGGCTCAGTGGTCAGGGATGATGGGAGTTGTAGTCCCAAAACATCTGGAGGGCCGAGTTTGCCTATGCCTGCTTTATACCAACATGTCTATTGGCAAGTGAAGCAAATGGCTGGAGACAATGAAACTAAAGTATATTTCAGATAACTCTGAGTGACACTACTCGTAATTTGTTGAATGAGTGTATTTCCCAAGTATTTCCCAAGATTCTTCCTAGGAGACCATGCCAGTTATACTGTAGGATTAAATTTGTAGTGCTCTAATTCTCTGCAATGTAACATCCAATTGCGAATTGTCTGAGTAACATTACTAAAAGACAATACAATCCTAACCATGTCTACTTTGAAGTCAGCCCTATTGAATTTTATGGAGACTACTCCCAGGTATGTGCAATTAGGATCATGGCCCACATTTTCTAACACAATTCCTAACCTATTTGGTATTCTGATACATACACAGGGCCGTCTTAAGCATGTCGGGTGCTCCGGCGCCCCCGCCCTGCCCCTTGCCGTGGCGCCCCCCTGCCGGCCCTGCGCCCTGCCGCCCCACCCCGCGCCACCCAGCCTACCCCTAGAGCCAGCCCTGTACATACATACATACACATATATATTCAGTGTCTAGTCAGGCTATTGCCACAGACTACTAAGAACTTCTACAGAAGCTTCAGTTAAATGCCCGTGTGCAGATAACACCCAACTGCTTGGCCAGTTTCAATTGATTACATTGGGGAGGGCTCCAGGGAGGTTCCTAGGAAATTATGTCCATCATTGCTGGACAATATGAACAAGAGTAACCTCTGTGGGCCATCACAGAAGCATTTAGAGTTGAATTAAGTGCTCTCTTACAGCTCAATCTGGCTATTAAATCATCAAGGCACATGAATATCTCTGTGCTCAGAGGTGAATAGCTCAACACTCATTTTTACTACTTATGACATATCATGACAACAGTAGGTGGCAAGTTTTGGGGTGCTGCTTTATATAATGCTCCAAATAACAGAGGTGGTCTACAGATGCAGAAAAGAAAATATTTCAAATGGATTTTTCTTAGATATATTCTTGTTCAACTGGATACACTTAAAAATAATGGGGATCCTTCATTTCTATTTTGTCAAATAATCAATAGCTTGCTCTTTCATCTCATCATACATGTGACCGTGTGTGTGTGTGTGTGTGTGTGTGTGTGTGTGTACAATATATATATTGTTGTCCCTCGAACATGTGTATATAACTCACATTCATTCTAATGAGCGGAATGTACAAATGCCAGAGAGAAAATAGACCCCTGGCTGTGAAAATAAATGCGTTCAGTTATTTTCAGAGATGATGTTGAAATCAAACAGCTAAAAAAATGTAGATGCTGTAAAAAAAACTTTATCAGACAATGAAAACATTAATGTTATTTTAAACTTACTAGTCATGGGCTGTACAATTCGCTCGTGTCCCTTCTGCTTGCGATGCCATAAAATGATTGTCGACATCCGTTTTAATAGACAGGATGGAATAAAGAAGGTCAAACCTTGACCCTCGTGGAAATCAAAGGAAGCAAAGCTGCCACTTGTGGAGGTGCTGAATAACCTGATGCAAATGGCGCCATCCAATTTTGGCCAGGGTACAAACCAGTCAGCAATTCTGCATGGCCTGGGAGGTGATCTCATGGAGGATGCTAGCTATAAGACCCTTTTCTTTCTTCCTCTTCTCTGTTCCATACTGTGGGCAATTATATTGTGGGTTATGAGGAAATAGGAGCGTCAACGTTTGGGTGACTACCCACTTGTGGCTAAACCAGTGTTGCATGTATGAAGCATGGGCCCATGAACTCCCTCCAGTCTCTTCCGCTGACATGGCCACGAGGAGACTGGAAGCACCCACTGCCATTTTCAACTCGCCACAGTTTGTCATTTTCTCTGAATCTCAACAAACTCTGAAGGGTTCTGAACTATGATTCGTCCAAACAAACCAAGATCAAACTTCTGCCCTTTTCAAATAAACTACAATTTAACGGCCATTCTCAGATTGGACAAATTGACACTGTATGGTTAGTTTGAAATAAAATTGGTTGGTTCCAATCTCCAAGCCAGGTCAGAAACTCCTAAGCTTTTAGCATGCAATTACGTATTCATACATATGCACATTAAAATAAATAAATCAAAGAAGGGATAAAGAAGAGAATTTCAGAATCCCAAAGCATGCAAGAGTAAATTAACAAACGTGGCTTGCATAGAATATGCATTCTCTTCTAACAAGTATGCATTTTAATTATGTCATTAGGGCACATATGTAGGGTTCCACAAGAAATGAATGAGGCATTCGTTCTGCACCCCAACCCTGCTAAGCAACAAGTTGACAAACACCTTTGTTTCTGTTGCCACCTGTTCATCTCCCAGCCCTCACCCATCTTGGAAAAGAGGTATTTAGGTTGCAGTTGCCAGCAATCCAGATGTGAACTATATCCAATCCACAAAGGAGAGATGGAATAGCTGAGACTGAAGGAAAGATAAACAGGGATCCAACATAAATGGTTCTGGGTTTCCCTAGTGAAAGGAGAAAGTGTGGACTGCCTCCCAGCAGAATTCATTCCACAAATCACCTAATCCGAGGAGGATATATTAAGCTCAGTGTATGATATAGGCAATTTTAAATCACCTGATGGTCTACCTCTTTGGTTTTCTTAGATTGGAATCATTGTCCATTCTGCTTCTGATGGAGGGAAGCCAAGAAATGGACGGCTAATCTGGAAGAGATGAACAAAATACTCCAAATATCTTGCTGTATGATATGTCAAAGAGACATATTTACAGCCTGTCTAGACTACAGACAATAGGCGAGAACAGACTATATTGTCAACGCAGGTATTTCTAGCGTCTGTCAAATCACTCAGAAACAGAACACACACACACACACACACACACACACACACACACACTATAATAAATAAATAAAACGTGCTGTCCTGCCAGTGCCGCGGCAGAAATTTGAGTGTAATGACTTTAGACAGTTTAGCAATTATGGTAACGATACAGCAAGATGTTTCTGCAGTCATTTGTGAGCAAGAGCGACTCCCGCAAAAGCACACGCCAGCCAAAAATGTGAGTCATGCGCAAGTAATTTTGCTATGGGCCATAAAAATCACTTTGTGTGAGTTAAAGCTAAATCTGTATGTGCTACATAATGTTTCCCTACTGTGGGGAGATGGAGATCCCAGTATCCTATCACAGATAATGACAAAAAACAAATTCCGTCTATAAAAGCTGATTGCTCCGCGAGTCACCCCTCGACTGTTCCAGGAATTGTAATGCAGACGCTACCTTTTGTGCTCCATTCAGCAACAAAGAGGCACATTCCATCAAGCACACACCATACTGACATCAATTTAGTCAGATTTTAGTATTTTTTTGGGGGGGGGGCGGTTCAGAGCAGCCTTGCAACACACTATATTCAGCCTGCTAATTTCCATTACATCTACTCTTCACCCCTATAAGCTTCCACTGTTCCTTTCTAGCCCACCATTTCATATTTTCTTGAATCAATACCCCATGTGCTCGTTTAGGCAACTGTATCATGGGCTGATTTGTTCTCTTGTCGACATGAAATTGACAAGATGAAAGATGCCCCTGAGAGACAGTGTAACACAGTAAGTGAAGATAGTGAGCTGTAAGCCAGGAAGCCTTAGGACCAATGCTTTTTTCCAGCCAGAGAATGCTGGAACACAGTCCCAGTACCTCTCAGGTGGGCACTGTGGCAGGCCAGCGCTTCCTTCACCTGCTTCTTGACTCTACATACTTCTGAGAAGCCCAAAACAAAAGCCCAAGTCAAAACAGAAGCTGCCAAGCATGTTCGAATCTACACTTTCTTGTTTAGATCTATGACTCCACGTAGCTCCTAGCTGCGACGGGCCAAGCTACGGGGTGGGGCCAAATCATATTTCCTTTTCTTCAATCCATCTCCTATGTAGTGGTGGTGGGCTTGTTTTGAAAATGAAACAAAAACATTTAAAGTACTAAAATACTAAAATAAGCTGCGGAGCTGCCTCTAACAGGGTGGTGACTCAGCCCTCCCAGAAGCTAGAAGTCGGTGGTGGACTTTGAGCAGGCATTCCCAAACTGCGGCCCTCCAGATGTTTTGGCCTACAACTCCCATGATCCCTAGCTAACAGGACCAGTGGTCAGGGATGATGGGAATTGCAGTCCAAAACATCTGGGGATGCCTGGCTTTGAGCTTCCAGCTAGGCCTCTACTGTTGCACATGTGTGTGTTTGTGCAAGGGCCCTTTTGAGCTGTCCTAGCCATCCTCCTGGATCCAAGAGAACGAGGGAGGTCAGGGAGCATTTCTTTGACCTGCACCAGAACCAGGGGCAACCCCCAAACCAGCTAGGGAACCAGCTCACTGTAGCTTTTAGCACCTTCGTGGGCAGTGACTGTTGTCAAACCGGCATCTGTTCATAGCTGCCCCGAGTTGCCCAGTGACTTACTGTAATAACTTCATGGTGAGTTCTGGCACCTACTTTTCTTGAAAAAAAGCACTGCTTGGGACAAATCTTGTCCCTGCAATGAACTCAGTAGGTGACCTTAGCAGTGGTGTCCAAACTTTTTCCAAAGAGGGCCAGATTTGATGAAGTGGAATTGTTGAGCTTTTATTGAAGTTGTTTAGGATTTTACCCCGGGAAATAAACTGCCACAAGGGCCAGATTAAACCGTCCAGTGGGCCCGAAACGGACTTTGGATGTGCCTGCCTTAGAGAAACCCTTCCCTTCCAGTCTCAGCTTTCATAAGCAATTTGGGAATGGCAATTGTTGGTGTACCCTGCAGGGTTATAATAATGAAGGATTGCTGAGAGAACAATACATGAAAATGCTTGGATGTTCAGAAAGCACCAAGTGCTATGAACAAAATCCTTAGCATCTGGAACCTGCCTATACCAGTGACTTTTCACAGTCTTTTTTTTTTAAGAAGAACTGAAATCCTAGTACTGTAGCTGTAAATACGATAGTATGTCTTTATTAGCATGGTGCTTTCTTTCTTTACAGTAAAAAAGGCAAGAGAGAGGGGGGGAAATGGCAGATTTTTTAAACACAATTCCTTGGTCGTGTTCTGTCATATGTGCACAGGTATGCTCAGATATCTACCCACAATGTAGATGCAAATCCACCACACTACCAATACTATGCAATAGTTCCCGACACCAAGGCCCCATTTTAAGCAATTCTATGGAACTAATTGGACCAACGAAAGTGTAACGAAACAAAGCATCAACTCTGAAACAAAAATCTTCAGCACAAGTAAAAGTAAACTTAAAGTAATGTAACTTCAGCATTAACCAATTAATTTACTGATAAAAAATTAACAACCTACAGGTTCCTTGTTGAGATGGCTGCAGAAATTATCATGGTCTTTCTTGCCAGACGCTTGAGAAACTTATTTTCAAAGTGTTGGTACAAATTAAGAGTGCACGAATGTGTGAACTTCCCTTTGGAGTGGGAGTTTATTGTGGGCAGAAAGGGGAGGTTGTGGCCAGCAGAGAGTTAAATTTGCCTTCCCCACGCTGTGCAGTCCTGAGGCTGCCCAACTTCCTCCAAAGCCCCAATGTATATAATGAGTTTAAATTCTAGTCAATCCTATCCTGAAGGCTCAGAATAGGCATCCTTAAGAATGCATTTATCAAAGAGCACCCAATATATTAAAAAACCCAATTAGAATCTTAGATTACTTGAAACAGCATTTACCATAATTTTCTTTCGGTGTCTGTCTCTTGGCATTTTGGTAGGACTTACAGAGAGCCGGATCCAACACAGCTTGCTAAATAAGCTGTCATCACGATGATCAGCTGCTTGGTGAGGGAGGCACAAAAACCCATACAGCTGTGCCTTCCAAACAGCCGATTAGCCTGAAAGATGCAACATTTGCTTGCAACCTTGATTCTCCATCCAGCTGGGGTTATACATGTGGGAGATGGATCAGGGTATAGATAAATTTAAACAAACCCACTGTGCAGGCATTTTCTTTTTATTATCATGATTAAGTTTTATTTTTATTTTCTCATTTTACGAGTCACATTTAGCGTATATTAAAACAACGCATAACCAGCCCCGGATTGCCACAATTGTGTCCATATGCATCATGAACTATGCCGTTACTGTATTTTGCATGGCTACTCCACACCCTTAGAAATCTGAATAAATAAATGACTAGACTAGCATTAGACACATTACTTGACCCTACAGTGGTACCTCGACTTACGAATTCAATGCGTTTCAAACGCACATTCGTAAGTCGAAAAAAATCGTAAGTTGAATCCCATAATAATGCATTGGGAGAAAAAATCGTAAGTCGAAGCAACCCTATCTAAAAATTCATAAGTAGAAAAATCCTATCTAAACTGCATCCAAGATGGCGGATGGAGCTCCGTTCGTAAGTCGAAACATTTGTAAGTCGAGTCATTCGTAAGTCGAGGTACCACTGTACTTTTGTAATAATGAAGCCATCAGTACAGAAGATTAACATTACCATGTGGCCATGAGTTCTGAACATCTCTCAGAATTCAACTCATTACTCATAAAAGTGGGTGGGACAGACTTTTTTTAAAAAAAAGTCATATATAAAATTTAAATGTGTGGTTAAAGTATCCATGAATTGAAACCCATGGCAAAACTCCCTGATTTGAAAGGGGCTGGATTGCAACTTGAATCAACACAATGTGCCAATGAAATGGATAAGTATTGCTTACTCCAGTGTGAAATGTTTATTTTACAAAGCTGCAAGAAAAATGGCAAGAATGCAGAGCATCTATGAAGAAAGACAAGTACCTCTCCGACATCATAGATCCAGATCCTTCCTTCGGAGTCCCCAACGGCCACTTCTTTCCCAGCTTGGCCCCAACGAACACGATTGAGGGCAGAAGCTCCTTCGATGGTCACGCTAGCCGTTGGAACCTATCAAAGACAGAATTCTCATGTGGATGTTGACAAAGCCACACAATAGCAATGCACTGCTTTGCAAATGAAAGACAATGAAATAAAATATCCATTGTTGTTCACTCACGTGGTGTAGTAAGGGAGGAGCAGAAGAGAAAATGAAAGGATGAGGTTTAAGACAGGCAAAACATAAAGGGGCAGCAAGTGACACACAACTTTGTTTGGCTCTGGGACATGCTAAAACCACTGCAGCTTTATTTTTTCATTTCTTTCTTTCTTTCTTTCTCTCTCTCTCTCTCTCTCTCTCTCTCTCTCTCTCTCTCTCTCTCTCTCTCTCTCTCTCATCTGTGGCCTAATAGAAGATCAAAAGATGATGGATGACTCAGCTGAGTGGCAAGGATTAATGAGCTCAAATGTGGTATGGAGCATAAACTGAAAGCTGAAAGGAGATTGAGAGGATTTCATGTAAACATTTTACTGACCTAGACATTTTACTGACCTAGACAATATAGACATTGCACCTAGAGCAATTACTTTAGCCGAGACAGGATGGGGTCAGAAACGAAAGGAAGATGGGCTAAAAAACATGACATTCAAAATCCCTTTCTATTCATTTTCCTTTGCCTCTCTTGCAGACACGCCAAACCCTTGTTACCCAGAGGAGGTGTTTTATGCCCTGCTAGAACTAAGCTGGTCTGGTCGCGAGCACTGCTTTGCTGAAAAACTATGCAGGCAACACACAGAAAACTCTTGGGGAGAAATGCAGGGAATAACTGCAATGTAGCTTCTCTTGGGGGACTAGGGCATAGTCTAAAGCAGGCACCCCCAAACTTCAGCCCTCCAGATGTTTTGGACTACAATTCCCATCAACCCTGACCACTGGTCCCGATAGCTAGGGGTCATGGGAGTTGTAGGCCAAAATATCTGGAGGGCCGCAGTTTGGGGATGCCTGGTCTAAAGCATAGGGGGGCAACCTGAGGCTCTGCAGGTGTTGCTGGGAGTGCAGTAGTATAGTCTACACAGGCTGGGGTTGATGGGAGTTGGAATGCAATGAGATCTGGAGTGCCACAGGTTGGCCACCCCATGTCACTTGATGGAGCAACTTCACTAAAACATGTCTATCCATAGCCTGAATGGACGGAACTGCTTATGAGCTCCTGTGTACACCATAGCTGTCAAGTCTCCCGTTTTTCACGGGGAAACCCCGTATTCAAACCCGTTTCCCGCTGTTATCCCGAATTGAAAAAAAAATCCCGTAAATCCCCCGGATTTAGAAAGCAGCTCCTACCGGCCAGGGAGGCTCCTTCTGCGCATGTCTGGACATGCACAGAAGCGACTTCCGGTGCCGCACCGCTGCCGATCCCTTATTTTTCAATCCAGGAGTTGACGGCTATGGTGTACACTCACCTCGAATTCCATGAATAAATGTAATAAACCCATTGTTTCCTATGTGATCCAGTGCTCAATATAGACATTGCACACTAAAGAAAGAGTGATGTGAATTTCAACCACAGCCTGGACTAGTTGTGGAGCAAAGGTTACAAAGGTCACCATCTCCAATTCACTGCTGGAGGGGCCAATACCAGTGGGAGTTACCTCGAGAAGGACTCTGGTGTCTCCCCTTCTGGGATGCCGCTGGTGGCCAAGAATCAAACCCACATGAAAGTGGGAGAGAGATGGTGGAAGGCAGGGAAGTGAAGATCTCCCAAGGTGAAATACTGGGAGAGGAAAGGAAATATCCCAGTTGAGAACTGTGGGCCACTACTTTGGATAGACAGAAGATTCTGTATGTGTGTACTGCCTTTTTATTTCAGAACACACTGCCGATTTTCTTTTCTGTTTCTGCTGTTGCTGTTATGAGCATGCTCTGGTAACCTCTGGGTTAGATTACTGCAGGCATCCCCAAACTTCGGCCCTCCAGATGTTTTGGACTACAATTCCCATCTTCCCCGACCACTGGTCCTGTTAGCTAGTGATCATGGGACTTGTAGGCCAAAACATCTGGAGGGCCGCAGTTTGGGTTTGCCTGGATTACTGCAACACGTTATACATGGGACTGCCTCTGGAGATGTTTCAGAAACATCAGCTGGGGCAGGATTCAGAGGCCAGGTTGCTCACCGGGACGAGACAGCTGAAGCATATCACCCTGATGCTGATACAACTGCACTGGCTGCCAATGAGTTTCCGGGCCTAAATCAAAGTGCTGGTTTTGACCTATGAAGCTTAAAAGGGTTCAGGACCACAATACCTCAAGGACTGCCTCTCCCCATATGAACCGACCCAGATCCCGTGATCATTATCTGAGGCCCTTCTTTGTGTGCCTCCTCCACAAAAGGCCTGGAGGGCAGCAACACAAAAACAGGCATTTTCTGCAGTGTCTCCCCATTTGTGAAATGCTCTCCCCAGAGAGACTCGCCTGGTGCCTTCATTCCTATCTTTAGGCACCAGGCAAAAACATTTCTCTTCTCCCAGGCCTTTGGCTAATTAAATAATTTTCTATGGCCTTTCAAACTGGGTGGGTGAGGGGTTATTGGTTTTGTTTGTTACTATGTTATTGCAAACCATCCTGTGATCCTCGGATGAAAGACAGTATAGAAATTCAACAACAACAACAGTAATCTATTTCTTATTATTATACATGTATTTACAGAATTGTTTTGATTTTTATATTGTGTATAATTATGCAATACATTGACATTTGTGTTTTATGTTGCAAACCACCTCATGGTCCTTTGAAGGAAAGTATTTAATACAGTCATACCTTAAGTACGCTTCGGTTTGAGTACTTTCAGTTTAAGTACTCCGCAGACCTGTCTGGAACGGATTAATCCACTTTCCATTACTTTCAGTGGGAAAGTTCGTTTCAGGTTAAGTACGCTCAGGTTAAGTATGGACTTCTGGAACCAATTACAGTCATACCTCGGGTTAAGTATGCTTCAGGTTGAGTACTCCGCGGACCCATCTGGAACGGATTAATCCACTTTCCATTACTTTCAATGGGAAAGTTCGCTTCAGGTTAAGTACGCTTCAGGTTAAGTACAGACTTCCGGAACCAATTGTGTACTTAAACTGAGGTACCACTGTAAATAATTATTTTCACTAAGGGCAATCAGGATGTATTTCTGCGAGATTTCATCCCAACCTGATTTTAAGAAGTTTTTTCGGAAAATCACATGCAACTTACTTCTAAGTAAATGTAGTTAGGGAAACAATGTTAATAAGAGCATATAAGTCTATCAGGAACAATTAATCCAAAGTATTTTAATCTCTTCAGTCCTACCCCCTCCTAAATGCTTACCATTTAAATTAGAAACGTTTGTATAATTATGAAGCGGTTTTAATTCTATATTCATTTCTTCATAAAACACTAAAAGCCTTTGTGTTTTGACAAAGCATTTGTAATTAAAATGTGTAGGGAGGGGAAGCGACCTACAAGCAACAATATGTATTAAATGACAGATTTTATCTACGTATATTTGATGTGCTTTAAAAGGAAAGGAAGAATTATGTAGTAAGCAAACAGACATTAAAGCTGCAGTCCTATACAGTTACTTGGGAGTAAGCCCCGTTGCACATAGGGGAGCTTACTCCCAGGTTTTCTGTATGAGTAATCATATGTAAGGTTGGACTGTTAATTTTAATAGGTTTTATTCCTTATTGAGAAAAAGCGATGGGTAAAAATATGCATATTTAGTTAATTTAAAATATATAATCATTCTAGTCCAGGTAGACTAGAAGCAATCTTCAAATATTTTGGATAGGCACCCCAAGAATTCTTGTTTTCTTCTTCTATGTGTTACAGCTCCAAGTCTGACAGAAATGTATAACTGATGAATGCCGAAATATGGAAGCGTTGCATTTGTTACTCCTCTGCCGCTTACATTGTTGCATCCGTTTGAGGATATAAATCAAACATGGCAAGCTTTCCCTTTTGTTAAAGCCAGGAAGCCATGCTAAACCAAATGCAAGCCTTTTATACATTTCACTCCATAGTCCAGCAGTTAGGCTTTAAAAGAGCTATAATCGATGGTGTCATTACCTACCTAGCATGTCAATAAAAAAACAACAGTCAGAAAAACGTTTCTCTAAATCAGATAGACGTGTTTGTTAGAGATTTACATTAACCTCAGAGATGAAAAAAATCATACAAGAAAAAAGGATGGCTAAATATTTCTAAAACTTTCTCATACTATCCCATAGATTTATCATTGATGGCACTTGCAAGATAAATGCAAGTTTTGATCAAAACCATTGACTGACGCTATTTCTGCAAGTTGGAGCTCTTCGGTGTGGTGGTGGTGGTGTGTGTGTGTGTGTGTGTGTGTGAGAGAGAGAGAGAGAGAGAGAGAAGAGGACAGGAAATGCACTACTTCCTGAATCTATAACCAACCTTAGGGTGACCAACTAGATACAGTGGTACCTCGGTTTATGAACACAATTGGTTCCGGAAGTCTGTTCATAAACTGAAGCATTCATAAACTGAAGCGAACTTTCCCATTGAAAGTAATGGAAAGTGGATTAATCCGTTCCAGACGGTCCGCAGAGTAACCGTTCATAAACTGAAGCGAACTTTTCCATTGAAAGTAATGGAAAGTGGATTAATCCGTTCCAGACGGGTCCGTGAAGTACTTAAACTGAAGCGTTCATAAACTGAAACATGGGTGTAATTGGCTGCGGAAGTCTGTTCATAAAGTGAAGCGTTCATAAACTGAAGTGAACTTTCCCATTAAAAGTAATGGAAAGTGAATTAATCCGTTCCAGATGGGTCCGCGGTGTTCATAAACCGAAAATTCATAAACCGAGGTGTTCATAAACCGAGGTTCCACTGTATGTGCTAGGATACCTGCTAGGAACTTCTTCTTTTTTTTAGTTACTTAGCTTTGAAAATTCCCTTTGCTGTCTTAAACGGGCCTTGGGTTCCAAACTTGCGAAAAGGAAAAGGGAGCTTTTGTGATACTCTTTACAATAAAATAAAAAGAACTGAAGCAAAAAGGAATCAAACGCACGTCAACATTTCTTGAAAGATAAATTTCGCCTACGCAATTATTTCCATAAAACAAGTTTATGAAATAGTGACTAAAACCCAGCTCCTAAATATTTCACTGGAACCCTGTAGCTGGTTTCATGCAATAGTTTTTTTGGGGTGTGTCACCCCAAGATTTCAAACAGTGTCCAGAGGGAGAACTCCCCACTGCTCAGTTGGGGAAGTGGTGAAGATCTTAATTTCAGCAAGGTCTTGCGGAGTCTTACCTGTAATGTATTTTTATGCTCTTGTTCCCTTTTTCATTTTTGTGACTACCGTATTTACTGATAGTTTTTGTTGCATGTGAAAAAGGTAAAGGGACCCCTGACCATTAGGTCCAGTTGTGACCGCCTCTGGGGTTGTGGCGCTCATCTCGCATTATTGGCCAGCGTACAGCTTCCAGGTCATGTGGCCAGCATGACTAAGCCGCTTCTGGTGAACCAGAGCAGCACACGGAAACGCGTTTACCTTCCCTGCACTTTGCACTTTGACGTGCTTTCGGACTGCTAGGTTGGCAGGAGCTGGGACCGAGCAACGGGAGCTCACCCCGTCGCGGGGATTCGAACCGCCGACCTTCTGATCGGCAAGCCCTGTGTTCTGTGGTTTAACCCACAGCGCCACCTGTGTCTTGGTGTTTGTTGCATGTTAATAGAATGCAAAATCTGGATGTAAACTGCCTTGGGGGTTTTATGAAAAGGTGGGCTATAAATCTTGAAAATAAATAACATTATGAATGCAGGAGGCAGTTCAATACACTGACTGGCAACAGAGATTCCTTCTCCGAGCCCTAACTGCAGGTGCCAAGAACTGGACCAGGGATCTTCTGCATCCTGAGCACTGTGCTGTGGCCTGTCCCATATTCCCTTTACCATGATGAGCCACATTCCGAATGCAAGAAGCAACTCCCTCTGGGAGCTGAGCTCACTGGGCCTGCCACTTTGATGATTATATTTGGGGCAGTCAGTCAGATTTGTGGGCTGGCACGCTGGTTGTAATCTGCAAGGCCATCCCTTCCCTGACACACCTGTAAAGAGTCACTATGCATTTTCCTATTGCCAACACTCTGATCCGCGAGTCAGTGATGGCACAGTATTTGGCCGCTGACCTGCTAAACAGCCTGAGCCCAAACACATTGGGTAAAAAGCAAGCTCAATCTAAAACATTTAGCATGTCAGTGACAGTCCCGCAGCTGGACCCAGTCTATTCAGCAAAACGGCATCTGTGGGTTTAGGATAGCAACCTATATCAGTTTAAGCACTTCCATTCAAACTGGATCATGGAGAGGAGGCTAACGTTTCAGGACTTTTTATTTTTGCAAACAGCTAATTTCATTCTAATCTAGTGACAAACCAATCAGATAGTTCAGTTACGTCTTAAGAAAAATGGGTTACGATTCAAATGAAAGCCCTTATTCCTTTGCTCTCAACAGGAGTGATTTAAGCAAATGCTTATCAGTGCCACTGAAATAAAAAAGGCTTAGCTTGGGCTGGATTGCGTGGCTCGATACTTCTGGAGAAACAAAATCATCATTATTTTTCTTTATTAAAGTTCTGAATTGCCAGGCAAAGGATCAAAAGAACCATCGCTTTCAGTTGCTAAAGAGTTTTCTTCTTGGCTGATACGGTAGGTCTCTGATTGCTTTTTCCTGGCTTGGTGCTGAATTTATTCCTGCTGGTGTCCTGAGGAAGGGGGAATGGAAAGTTTATCTGCCTAGCGCAGATTTAAAGGTCCAAATTAAACAAATAAGAGCAAAGTGAATCCTGCACATGCTTTAACAGCATTGACCACCGTGCAATTTCCATGTCAATAACAACAGGGAAGATTTGCAACAGCCTTGATGGGGGGCAAATAAAGTATCTTCCAGCCTGCTTTTTGAGAAAATGGACTTTCCCCTCTTAACAGTCTCATGGCATTGATAGTAAGGGCTCTTAATGGTAACACCTGTAGGGATCTGCTGCTCTTTGCTTCTTCCCCCAAATGAAAAAGCTGGAGAGAAAACCCCTCCCTATACACCCTCCTTCAGCTGCTCGCTTTATAATTAAGGCGGCTCTGCAGCTTCCTGCTCGGAACACTTCAAAAGACCTCGCGTCTCCACTTGACAATCCAGTTTTCAGTATTCGTCCCTCCTTACCTGTCTAAGGTGATTTACGGCAAGGAGCAGTAAAAATGTGCATTTTCTTTTGACTGAAATGTATATTAAGGCCATACGAAAGAAGGAATTAACCACACGCACAAAAGTAGAAGAAAATATTGGCAGTTATTACTTTTGCCTTGGTAACTTGGTTGATTTCTTGACTACAGCCTCGATCCACGAGTATATAAATAAATCCACTACCTTCTTTAGTCTTTTACATACAACTGATGAATTAAGCTCTGTCTCGCCTTAAAAGCTCCTGCCTGAAGCCTCTGTGGCGCCAGAGCACTTTCTGGATTTTCTGCTCCTGCAGACTAACGCAGCTATTTTTCTGCAATTAGGAAACTTTAAAATTTATTATCACGATTATTCGTTTCTATAGTGTTTTAAGCTCACAAACCGCTTTACAAGCCTCATTTCTTTCATCCGCACTGCCTTATTGTTATCTTCTAATTCTGATAGGATTTGAATTGCACGTTTGCTGGACAGCATTCTACAAAATATATTTGCGGCTTGCATGATGCAATGGTTTTTCGGGGCCCATGTTCCATTCTCAGTGGTGGCATTTAGAACGTTCAATCACAAGACCGTTCTCGCAGGGCGGGGGTGGGGGGGAAGGATTACAAAGGGAAAGTTCAAGGGACAATTTCTGTAAAATCTGAATTAGGTGCAGTTATTTCACAACTGGAAATTAGGCAAAACTGCAGGCTGCTTGAATTCATACAAAAATGGCATGAGACAAAATTGTAAGAGAACAACAACAAAAAGCAGCAGCTATGGTAAGAGATATTGATTTTCATGTACAGAATATATTTTCTCACAAAGCTTTCTGACTTCACTGTTTCACTGATGCTAAACAGGGCAACAGAGTTTTCTCTGTATGGTTCCTATTTTTAAATTTCTCCCCAATACTGGTATGGAAATCTTATGTTTGAAGGCTTTAATTGCATGTGAAGCTTTGCAATTGTGTGTGTTTGGGGCAGGAGCAAAATATATATCCTGCAGGGAAGAATGAATGGTGGGAGGAGGGGGAAAGAGAGACAGAATTTATTTATTTATTTAGTAAATTGATAGCCCACTTCTCAGTTTAAAAAGAACATTTTCACAGCAGAACACAATAAAGCACGCAAAGAAACCCTGTTTATAAAACAATATTATACTAATATTATACAAATAAAACCAACAAACAATAATTAAAAACCATACCAATTTGATTAAACAAAATCGCATTGTGACCAACAACATTACGATTGACATATCTGATATATGTGCTGTTGACCAGAATATCTCAAAAATATTTTCTGTAATATTCTGGGCAGAATGTCAGCTTCAAAATAAAGGCAATATTAAACACCTTAAAATGACAAAATATCTGCCACCTCTCCTAGTATCTGCAGGCAGAGAGGCTAGGAAAATACTGACTTAGACCTGATCTATGAATCAGGACAAAAAGGAGCAGAATGGGTTGTATCACTTCAGTCTGGGGGATGCTGGCTGGTTTTTTAAAATTATTATTATTGTTCCCCATCTGTGACAATTCCCTTCAATTAAAAAGTTAGCACATCAAGGAGAAGGACTGTCTGCTCCTTGTGTGCTGGTATTGCACTCTGCAGGTAGCTTTTGATGCAGGTAGCTTTACATACTGGAGCATTGAATAAACATTTATTCCCTGTTCGTTCTACTACCTTACAAACTCATTTTTTGCTTTTTCTGATGAGTTGGTAGATCAGACCCTTACAAGACAGCAGTTTGGGGGAGGCAAATTATGAATGTATCAAAGAAGCCTAGTGTACTCTGAAAGTGTTTTAAGAACTCCATTCAAATTAGGAAACTAAAAAATGATAAAACACTCAACAACGCCCCCCCCCCCAAAAAAAACCCACCAAGAAGGACTTAATAAAATCACTCAAAAATACACCCAAGAATTTATTTAATGCAGCTGCTTCTTAATTTATAATCTTTTATCAATACTTACTTTCACAAATTTGTTTGTATTATATACTTACTAGTATGAAAATAAGGCAATGGTCACTTTGTAAAATCTGGACTTCTCTAGTGGTATTTTCTATTCTAATGATGTTTATTATTCACTTATGCAGTTTTATCTCATCTTTCCTCCAAGGATCTGAGGGAAGCCTATATTGTTCTTCCCTGGCCGTCCTTTTATTCTCCCAACAGCCCTGCAAGGCTGCAAGTGTGACTGGCCCATGGCTTCTGCACAAGGATTTGAACCCAGACCTTTCTGGTTCTAGCTACTACAGCCCGCCCCCCCCCCCGGTCAAAGAAGGATGATCCAGCCCTTGTTACTGTACCTCCTCAATGACGCTGCAGGCTTAAGACACATTCATCAAATTTCAGGGTCAGTTACCTTCTAAATAAAGCACCACACTTATCTGGGACAGGTGTACATGCACACGAAAGCTCATACCAATGACAAACTTAGTTGGTCTCTAAGGTGCTACTGGAATGATTTTTTTTTATTTTGTTTCGACTTATCTGGGAGAAAGTCCCATTGAACTCAGGGGGGACCTATTTTCAAGTAAACGATCAATAGGATCAGGCTGTATGTGTGCTTAGGACTATAGCAACATAGCCCAAACGTTTGCATAGATGTTTGTTCAGAAGGAGGTATTGCTAATTTCAACAGAGCTTAATCTCAAGTACTGTAAGTTTACCAAGTTTTAATGGCCTTAAAGCCTAATGTATGCAAGTTTAACCAGAAGTTAAGTCCCACTGAATTCAATGGGGCTTACTCCCAGGTAAATATGGAAGAGGCAACTGCAGCACTATGTACCAGCAGGTGGCTGTCCAGTCTTCAGTGCTTCTCAACCTTGGGTCCCCAGCTGTTGTTGGACTACAACTCCCATCATCCCTAGCTAGCCGGACAGTGGTCAGGGATGATGGGAGTTGTAGTCCAACAACAGCTGGAGACCCAAGGTTGAGAAACACTGGCTTAAGTACTTTCAACAAAGGAGAGTCCAACATCTCTTCAAGGCAGCCTGTTCTACTGACAAACAGGTCTTGCCTTTAGCAATTTCCTCCTAAAGTCTCACCAAAATCTGCTTCCCTGCAGCTTCCAAGGGCTTACGGGACAGCTATAACCTCAGGCCTTGTATACATCATACATTTTAAAGCAGAACACGCCTTCCCCCAAAAAAACCTTAAGAACTGCAGTTTACCCCCTCAGAGCTACAATTCCTAACACCCACACAAACTACAGGTCCCAGGATTCTTGGCTGAGCTGGCAGAAGCGCTTGAAATGTATGTTGCATATGCAGTCCTAGAGGGGGAAAAGACATTCACAAAAGGAGAAATAATGAAGAGCGGCTTTGCCTACTCTGGCAAGCCAGGAAGAAGGCTGCACCTGCGACTCAGGACAGATTTATTTATTATTATTTATTCCACACCGTACATTTAAAGCACACTCCACACTCATTGAAAGCATGCGATTTCACCCAAATAATTCTGGGAACTGTAGTTCCTTCACAGAGCCACGCACCCTGGACAAACTACAGTTCCCGGGATTCTTTGAGCTAAGTCAGGTGCTTAAAATGTGCCCTGAATGTGCTTTAATTGCAAGGTGCAGATCTGTGGCTAGGCTTCCCTTTTTGTCCTTCTTGGCAACGTGAGAAAGCGCAACTTGTGCAACTCCTCCGCAGCGAGTAGTGCAGAGTTTCAGACGCATTTGAAACCTGCAAAACCTGCCGCCACTGGGAGAGGAGGTGGGGGGGGGAGAGATGCTCTAAATTCCTCACGGGGCATGCAGAAGAAGAAAAAATAAATGGGGGGGGAGCAGAAGTGCAGGTGAACAAACCAGCCCCGACACACCCACTCTTTTTGAAAACGCGAATCAACTCCGTGCAAGAGAAGGAAGGAATCTGTGCCATGTCTTTAATCTGGGGCAGAAGGCTTTGGGGTGAATGTGCTAAGATGCCACGTTTGATTTACAGCCCCTGGGCAAGGACAACAGCCTCCCTCCCCTTCCTTACAGGGCTTAGCTTAATGTTAGGGTGGTGCCAGCGATGAACTAAGACAATAGGGATCGCAAATTAACTACAACAAAAATTTTGCACAAAGCAAGTTACAAGCTTGTCTCTTGCTTGAAAGTGAGAGCATCAGAGGAGCCTACTGGATCAGGCCAATGGCCCATCTAGTCCAGCATCCTGACCTCCCAGTGGCCGACTAGGTGCCTGCGGGAAACCTTCAAGCAGAACCCAAGCACAAGAGGACTCTCCCTCCTTGAGATCTCTGCAGCAACTGGTTTTCAGAAGCATTCAGCCGCCTTATCTTCTATGTTCATCCTAGAAGCCGTGCTGCGTGCTGCGAGGGCGCCGGAGCGATCTCCGCGCCTCAGCGCCAGGGCGCCTGACCTGCTCGAGACGGCCCTGGATTTCATATTCCCCTAGAGTTGCCGCCAAGAAAGAGTATGAGTGAAGGATGAAGTGGTGCTTACAGGGTACGCCTGGGGCCTGATGGATGTTGCGAGTCTGAGCACTGGCCATGCTGGCTGGGGCTGATGAAAGTTACTGAGTCCAACAACCAAAAAAGGGCAGTGCCTTGTCTCCCACTGGGAGGTCAAAGCTGGAAGGTGCAAGCGGGTGGGAGGATCCTGGGTGTAACCCCACCCCATCCATTTAAAGTACACCTGAAGAAGCCTGGGAACTGCAGGTTCCCTGCACGGCACACTACAATTCCCAGCATCCTGAAACTGCAGTTCCCGGGATTCTTTTTTTTGGGGGGGGGTCGTGTGCCCTAAATGTGCTTTAAATCTATGCTGCAGATTTGCCTTTTGTCTCTGAACAAAGGAGGAGGGGAACACCAGGCAGGTCTGGCGGCACCCAGAAAAGGACCCTTGGAAACTGATGAAATGAGCAAGCATGGAATTTGGGGAGGAAGCCTGTTTCTAACAAAGGCGGTTTCTTCTCCTTCCCTCCCACTTTGAAAAGAAGGGGCAAGATGATGAAATAATAATAATAATAATAATAATAATAATAATAATAATAATAATAATAATAGGCAACCCAGGTGTCAGCTCCCAGGCCCCGATCCTTCTCCCTCCTCACCTCTGTGTCATTATTCAGGTTCCAGAGATCCAAGCGGCCCATCCCATCCACGCAGGCAAAGAGCGCGGGATGCGCGGGTGACCACATGACATCGTAGACATAGTCGGCATTGTCTTCAAAGGAGTAGAGCGGCTTGTTGTGCTGGAAGGGAGAGAGAGAGAGAAGCAGAGGGGAAGCATGAAGACTTCGTGGCGCTACTGCTGCCTCGGGCTGTCTGGCGAGTCTAATTAAAAACTTTGCACATTCAACCAAGTGTCATAAAACTTCCCGCAGATGAAAGGTCCCGGGACGGAGAAGGTGGGGCTGCTGCTGCTGCTGCGCTCTAATGGGGGGGGGGGGCGACCATTGTCCAGTGGGTAGGATTGCAAAGTGGGGGTGTTCGTGTAGATGCGGGGGGGGGACGGGACGTGCGTGGGAGGAGGCGGGTGGTGGAAGGGAGAGTTTGGATTTCGGCGAGGAGAGAAAAGGGATTGCGCAAGACATTCCACGCGCAGGTAAAAGGGAGCTCGCAGCAGCCCATTCAAGCTTCCCCAGGGGAGGGAGGGAGATGCTGCCTGTTGCTCGCGCCAAGGCATCGCCTTCGTAAGCTGCCCCGATAAGGGATCAGGAGATTCCCGGGGAGAAATGGCAAGGGAAGACGAAGACTGCCACCTAGCGGCTGCCGTGAGGGTGCAGCAGGCGCGAGTCACAGAGGCGCTTCGGCGGCGGGAGCGGAATAACCCAAGAATGCAGGACGACGGGAGGTGGGGTGGGGGAAGGCCTGCGGAGATTTCCTTATTCCCGTCTGCACTGCGCTCATTTTGGCGCACTGTGCTTTTAACTGAGGCATGATCTGCTGCTGTTCTCTAACTTTCTGTTTAGAAATTGTTTATTGCTTTATTTTAAAACCTGCATTTTCAAGAAGGTTGAGCGTTCTTGTTTTTACCCTGAAGAGCAAACCAGAAGTCTATTAAATGATATATAATACGCACAATATATTTTGAAAAGTTGCTCACTCGCTATGCATTTTTAAAATATGTCGTAACCATATTTTGCATGGTTACCGAGCGAATGAAACAGGTTTTCACCGACGTTTGGATACAACTAGATGCCATTTTGAATCAGGATGGTGGACTGAACATTTCAGAATGGCACTGATTTTAACCAAATTGTGCATGGAGGTTCTTGAGATTAAGCAGCAGGTTTTTGCCTAGGTTTTAACTACTGATTGCAAAATACTGTATGTTTGTTTATTTGTTTGTTTGTTTTTTGTTTGTTTCTAAGCATTCCTAGGGAATACTGGGTTCAAGGCTGCTTTATTAGATAAGGCTGTTATATTAAATAAAAGGTTAGAGAGGTGCCTTAGTCCAAAGTGCAAAGGTTACTTCCATGTCTGCACTTAGGGCTAAATGTTTAGGAGCTGATGCAACAGGCCAGTGTTGTTGTTGTTGTTGTTTCAGTTTTCTATTCAAATTTAGGGAGCTCATGGTAACAGTGGCCCTTTCGTGGAACTAAGCAAAAAACTGCCCCTTGAAATGTTACAGATACAACTTCCACATCTGCATATTGTATTTATTTAGGCAATTAGTATACCACTCCATATTTCAAAGGAACTTCTGAGTGGTTTACAACATCCTAAAAATATCACAAACAAATACCAAAACAAAAATCCACGTTTTAAAGCAGCACAAAACAATTCCACAGGGCATAATGGTTTGTTTGTTTGTTTGTTTGTTTTAAAAAAGGAAGCATGAACGTAACAACTTACATATGAGGACCATAATAATTACAACTAGCAGATCCAAAATACAGAAATGGAACAGGGGCAACCAGTCCCCCTCACCAGTGTATTTATAGGTAGCAGTGGGGCTTTCACTTCTGCTGCTATCTCTTCAACTTAAGCTCACACCAAAAAGCACGGCAGAACTGACTGCACATGCCCCTGCCCTGGGGCTCCCTGCTGTCACTGGGGTGCACCCACAAGCACTCCTGCCCCCTGGGAAAAGGTAGTGTTTAAGCAGCTCCCACGGTCAGTTCCCACATGACAATTTTCATATGCACTCATATGAGGCACTTTTTAAAAAAAAACAATAAAAGATGGCTGCTGTTCTGATCAGGGAGGAAGGGCTGTAATTCACTAACAGAGCATCTGATTTGCATGCAGAAGGTCCCATACATATTCAACCAGGTATGGCTGGGAGAGAGCACTGCCTGAAACCCCAGAAAGCAGCTGCTGGTTCTTGTGGATAATACCGAACCACATGGACAGCTTCCTATGTTCCTGAAGGCTTCTCAACAAGGGGCACCAGGATATTTCCTTCTGCAAGCATCCCTTGGCAAGCCAATCACTCATCTTCTTCCTGATAATGTATCTCAGGATGGGAGAAAAATACTATACGAGTACAGCCACGGCTTCTCTGCCAAACACTCACATCTTTTCACTACGCATTAGAATTTAGCTATCGGGCGGCATGCCCTGGTGCTACATTTCCCTGCTAAACTGCATTCTCTGGCTCATCAAGATACTTCTGCTCTTTTCTTTTTCTCTCCCCAGGGCTTCTCTTCACTTTTTTCTTGAGGACAAGGTGATCTGTAGTTTCTGGATATTCTGAAAGCCAGTTCTCCCCCCCCTCCCCCGTGTTTAAGACTTGAGTTTGAAGCAAGGAGGTGGCAAGGTTCAGAGAGCACAGCTGTGCTAAGGGAGCGTGGTACTGTTGCTTGACTTTTAAGTGCCTACGCGTCATTTCATTTCACAACAGACTGGAAGTTCGAAGCAAGTTTTTTTTTTTTTTAAGTACACCAGGTTTGTAACATGTAATTGGGTGTCATGAATTATTCATCGCATTCTGGCTCGTCTTAAGTCTGATTTCTGAATAATGGCTTTGCTAATCCCAGATCAATTAGTGTGAAATGAAATTTAAATGATAATGAAAACCCCAGAGATAAAAGAAAATTAAATATTCTCATCGCTTGTGACAGAAATCTAAACAATGGGATTTCTACATGTGTGCCTATGTATGTGTACAGTATTTGTATATACAGTAACACAATTTGCATGTACTGTATACAGACAAACACAGTACACACACACACACACACACACACCTCTCTCTCTCTCTCTCTCACGCATGTACACCCCAGTCTATATCACCCCCTGTGGGGTTTAATATCTCTTTACAAGAAAAACATGATAAAGATCATACAAAGATAATTGCTTTTTTAAAAAACCAATTGACTGCAACTTTAGTTTGCAAAGTGCAGCCAATCTTCCAGTCGCTCTTGACTGCGTGAGGTATCCATATGAGTTATACAGGAAGATTCATAGCTCTGTAGTAGAACATCTGCTGGGCATGCAGAAGGTGCAAGTTCAACCCCTGGCATCTCAATGTAAGGTGAGTAAGGGAGGGACATGACTGAGCTGAGGTGTGGAGAAAATGGATATAGAACACTAGAACTCAGGGCATAGCTGCCAACCCTCCCTTTTTGTGCGGGAAACTCCCTTATTCCAAGCCACAGCTGTCAACTTTCCCTTGTTTTGCTGGAAATTCCCTTATTCCAGCGCCATTCCCGCTGCTATCCTGGACTGTTAGATATACCGTAGACTGTCCCCAGGACAGGTGAGGCTGCTGATCCCTTATTTTCAAATCTGAAAGTGGACAGGTGAGGCTCCTGATCCCTTATTTTCAAATCCGAAAGTTGACAGCTATGACTCAAGGACATTCTGTGAAGCTGAACATTGAAAGATTCAGGACAGACAAAAAAAAGGGAACTTCTTCATAAGACATAGTTGAGCTTGGCATTTGCTCTCAACAAGATGTAATGATGGCCACTCAGTTGGATGGCTTTAAAAGTAGATTAGACTGATTTGCACAGAAGGTCAGTGGCTACTAGGCACAACGTTTATGTCCTAAACCCAGTACGCCTCTGAATATGAGTTGCTGGGAGTTACGATTGAAGTAAGGGCTGTCGCACTCAGACACTCAGATCCCCCTTGCAGGCTTCCCATAGATGTTTGGCCAGCCATTGAGAGAAGAGAATGCCGGATTATGATGAGCCTTTGGCTTGATCCAGCGGGGCTCTTGTTACGTATGTCATATGAAGTACATAAAGGATGAGCTTTGAGTCCATGAGGAATGCCTTCTGAAGGGATCAAAATTTCCCTTTGAAGATTCATTGTGTGTGTGTGGTTCTAAAAGGAAAAAGTGAGCATTTCCCTCAGGCATCCATACATGAGCACAAAACATCTCAGGAGAAGTAGCATTTAAGAGGAGTTGGTTTTAACTAGGGATGGGGGAACTTTGGCCCTCCAGATGTTGATGGACTGCAGCTCCCATCCTCCCTCCCTGACCATTGTTTATGGTGGCCGCATCTGCTGAGAGAAGGAGTCCAACATTATCTGGAGGTCCACTAACCTTGGTAAAAACCAATACTGATCACTGATCTACAGCATGCAAGTACTGCATATGTGCACAGAGATTCACAAAACTGGCCTTAGACCCAGTAAAGGTTTGGCAAAGTCACAAATACATGCTGCATGCTAATCATGTCTAGGTTTCCACCCGATTGCGGCACCCACCTCCTTTCCATCATAAAGAATAGCTTGGGTATATAGAAATATGACAATAAGTATAACTGTATCTAGGGCTAAAGTCCTAGCTGGTTCCCCAGCGTAGCTGCATGAAGGATCTTCCTTAATCCAGGAGGCGCCACACGTTAAGAACCTCGCTGCTTAGAGGAAGGCATGTGGACATGTTTACAGGTTTTAACTAGCATTTAGCTGCTTAAAAGCTACAATGAAATCTATCAGCTTTGCTTGTTTCATAAAAGAGGTATTTCACACTCTTGGAACGGCGGAAGCGGGCTCTCTGTGAAGGTGCATCTCGCGACAGTGTCTCCAACTCATAAAAAGCCATCTGATCAGAGATCCTTCACCCAGCGGAGAGCCACCCAGCAGAGATAAAATCTGAACCCAGTCAGGAAAAGAGCCTTTACACTTGCTACCATTTTAAAACTACTTTACATTGGAATTGTTCCCACCCCAGGGATAGTTCTGTGAGGCAACTGAGATCTCTTAACAAACAACTGTTCGCATCCAGAACAAACAGCCCCCAGAGTATTTTGAAAGAATCCATGGAAATTAACCAGTTTTCACCTGGTTCAAATCTGCAGTTGCACATGGCACTTAAGAATATCTAGCCTACACATTTGCATCCATTTTAGACCAGTTTCAGAACCCTGGCTTTCCGCAAAGAATTCTTTGGTAGTTTGGTGAGGATGTTGAGATTCTCTGACAGAGATCACTTCTCTGCCCACCTGCCCCGGACTATATTCCCCCCGGGTTCTTGAGGAAATGGAACATCTTTCATACCACATTAAATCTGTGGTCTAGATGTGACCTTAAACTTGACAACAGCACTGTGTGTTGAGGGCCAGGCTGCAGCTTTCAGGCAGCAGGAAGGGAACACCTGCCTGTTAAGATGCAGACACAAGGAATGGTGCTGGAGGTGGATCCCAGTCTTCAAGGCACGCTCTTCAGAGTTGCTTCTCTGGGCTTAATTTAAGGTAAAGAAATGTGGCTGCTCTCTCTGCAATGGCTGTCACCAGCCTGGTGCCCTCCAGATGTTGTGGGCGACAACTTTCAACCTGGGACTGAGAGGTGTTGTAGTCCAAAACATCTGGTTGATGAAGGCTGCTCTACAATATCCAAAGAGCGTATCATGTTTTGGTTTACGCAAAAAGCAAATGTAGCAATGTTGGCCTGCAAGACAAAAATCCACAAACTCTTAGAAATACCTTTATTAGGCCACTTTGTTGTTCCAATAAATAACAAATCCCATATTCGTTATTGGGAGAGACATAGCAGGAATACACGTCGGATCAAAAAGCTTTGTTCATAGTTATAACAGAGTTCGCTTTCCTATTCTATAGCGGTTTCACTATTATATAGCACATGTTGAAAGTTATGTCTGGGAAAAATCCAGTTACGGCTGGAGAACCGTATGTCATTTTTATGATCATCCTGTACTGTTTTTAATAGTATTTTATCTCTTTTGTAAATCTTGTTGTACACCAGACTGGGATTTTGTAATGAGGGGCAGTCTATATGTATTTTTAACTCAATGAATAATTTATAAAAATTCAATTTATTTATTTATTTTGAAAAAGTCATACCCTTAATGTTCTAGCTATGGCTTTTAAAATGTATTTATTAACTAGAACAATAATTCACATGCACTGCTATATACCAAGATCTTATGATTTTGTATTTATAGCTGGGGAAATAAATAAATAATAAAAAGTAATTCTTTTTTTAAAAAAACTTAATTAGGCCAAGTAAAATGTAACAAAAGCATGAGCAAGTTTTCAAGTTATCCAGAACTCTTCATCAGGCAAAGCTGGAGGAATGGAGGAAGAAAGAAAACAGCTGGCCTGGGTGGGTCCAGGGAATGATGCTTCACTGGAGAAGGGGATGTACCATCTAGCTGAAGTAGGTGATGCTGCTCCCACTCCTTAGGAGGGCATCCCAGAACCCAGAAGTGCTAAAGAACTATCAGTCAGTGGCAAGTATACATTTGGGGGGCATGGTGCTTAAGAAGCTGGTGGCAGTCCAGCTTCAGGCTTGGAGGAGACCCTCTCCAGTGTTAAGATCAGCAGAAGGGTCCCTCTTAAGGGACTTAAGGTGGCATTCAGCTAAGTTTTACTGTACTCTGATCTAATGAAACCTAAGGGCCTAACTTAACCATGTCCATTCATCTCCATGCACTCTGAGTTAGCTGAATACTACCTCTACTCTCTCGGAGGTATGTGTGGGATCACAGCTTTAGTTTGTACTCTTATGTACCAGGCTATCTCACCAAACATAGGCAGGTCACATCCACACCATACTCTTAAACCGCTTTAACAGTCATGGCTTCATCCAAAGAATTCTGGGAACAGTAGTTTGTTAATGGTGCTGAGAGTAGGGGGCCCTCCCCCCACAGAGCTACAATTCCCAGCATCCAAAGCAAACTGCAGTTCCCAGGATCTGGGGGGGGGGGGATGCCATGACTTTTAAAGTGGTGTAGGTGTCTTTTAAATACATGGTGTTGGTGTGGCCCAGGAACATTTCTTCTCTCTCTCTCTCTCTCTCTCTCTCTCTCTCTCTCTCTCTCTCTCTCTCTCTCCTCACCATTTATTCACTTGGGAAGCACCCATCCATAGGTAACTCAAAAGCTTGCTCACTATATTGTGACATTTTCATTGGCTCTACTGTTGCTTTTGGATCTGCCTCCTGGACAACAACAGAAACAGACTAACATGCTTATTTGCCATTTTTGAAGATGATGTACACCTTCCTTTTCAACATGTGCTCTCCTCAAAAGAGAACCCCACGATCTCCATTCCATATGAAGTGTTACTTTGTGTTTTGGTTCATTCCTCTCCTTGGTGGGCTTGAACTCAAGACGGGGTCACAATTTGCAAAGTAAGATCGCCGAGTTTCTAAATCGCTTCTCCTGCTGCAGTGCTGCTGTGAAGTCCCGGCTGCTTTGCTTAATTGATTTCTATGCCAAGGATTTTAAAAACGTGCCACGCTTTTGCATGAGCATGTGGAAGCTATTACAAGAGGAGAATAAAAAGGCGGCAAGAGGGAAGGGTTCCTAGAGCAGACTAAGTCTGGAGATAACATGATGATTAGGCTTTGTGGTTTCTTTTAAAGTCAGGGCATCAGAGCTGAGTTCATAGGAAGGAACCAATGAAAAAGAACTTGGGTCACTGGTGCAGGAGATTTACTGTGCAATCCTAGGCATGTTTACTCAGATGTAAGTGTCAGTGTCTGGGCAGCTGCTAGGTACATAAAAAGACGTGGCACACTGACACAATGTTCTAATTTGCATAAAATCTGTATGTGCTTAGTTGTTTGTATATATGCACATTCAGGCCATGTTTCAGTGATGAAAAAACCTAACTAGGGTAGCAGGACTTACTCCAAACTATGAGTGCCAACAGTCTTTTCTGGGTCTAGTGCACAGTCTGTTAGGAAGAACTGCTTTATATGTGCACAATAGAAATAAAACAAGTCTTACACAACATCTAACCCCCCCATACATTTCCCCTTATCCACCCCATTCAACAATTGTATGTACTTGCAAGTTCTCCAGCACCAATCAGTACCATCCACACATGATAAGCATAACACCACAGATCAACACAATCTGTGCTGCAACTGGAAAGCAGATTCTATGTGCAGAGCAGATAACATAAGAAAGTTAAGTCACAACTATGTTGTGCATTTCATCATCAAGAAATGAAGCATGTCTTCAAGGAGTCCCAAGCAGTGGTTTCTCCTTGTGCCCATTTCAGCCTTCTCACAACAACACTATGATCACAGTGCTTACGGGGAATAGTAGTAGTACTATATAAAGAAGTCTTAAGGGGGGAAACCAAAGTAGGCAAAATTGGCTGGAGAGATGTTTTTCTCCCTTTCTCATAACGCTAAAGCCTGGAGTCATCCAATGATGATGTTTCTGCCAAAACATGTAGTTATGCCCATCAACCTGGATGGTTTTAAAAGTGTCTATTAGCCATGGTCCCATCACCTCCTGGCAAATAGAAGGGGAAGAAATGGAGGCAGTGAGAGATTTTACTTTCCTGGGTTCCATGATCACTGCAAATGGTGACAGCAGTCATGAAATTAAAAGACGCCTGCTTCGTGGGAGAAAAGCAATGACAAACCTAGACAGCATCTTAAAAAGCAGAGACCACCACCTTGCCGACAAATGTCCGTATAGTTAAAGCTATGGTTTTCCCAGTAGTGATGTATGGAAGTGAGAGCTGGACCATAAAGAAGGCTGATCGCCGAAGAATTGATGCTTTTGAATTATGGTGCTGGAGGAGACTCTTGAGAGTCCCATGGACTGCTAGAAGATTAAACCTATCCATTCTGAAGGAAATCAGCCCTGAGCGCTCACTGGAAGGACAGATCCTGAAGCTGAGGCTCCAATACTTTGGCCACCTCATGAGAAGAGAAAAGACCCTGATGTTGGGAAATATGGAGGGCCACAAGGAGGGGACGGCAGAGGACGAGATGGTTGGACAGTGTTCTCGAAGCTACCAACATGAGTCTGACCAAACTGCGGGAGGCAGTGGAAGACAGGAGTGCCAGACATGCTCTGGTCCATGGGGTCACAAAGAGTCGGACATGACTAAACAACAACAACAACATTAGCCATGATGACTGTGTACTACCTCCAGTCCAGTATGCCTCTAATACTAGTTCTTTGCTTTAATATGCAACCTTCTTAGAGCCAGGACTCACCTTTAAGCTCCATCTATTACACAGAAGCTACTTTTAGTTATTTACTGTATCCAATCTCTCTTCCCCTTTAGTTCCTTCCTTCCTTTTTTAAAACCACAGCAAGAGCAAAAAGAAAATGGCAGTGGTAATGTTAGCATGATCCACCTTAAGTCAGAGCATGACGCAGTCATGGGACCCAGCCTAGAGGAACAATGGAAGAAGGTAGGAAGATGCCTTATGCTGAATCAGATTGTTGACCTGTCTATGCTAATTATCAGTGGGTCTCCAGGGTTGCAGACAGGGGTCTCTCAAATCCATCCCTAGGGTGCCAAAGATTGAACCTGGGACCTTCTGCAAGCAAAGCAAATGGCCCACTAACCGTTCCCATCAGTTGGAATCATAGAGTCAAAATGGAAAGAACAGAATCATGGAGCTGGAAGGGACCACAAGAGTAATCTAGTCCAACCCCCTGCAATGCAGGAATCTTTTGCCCAGTGTGGGACTTGAACCCACAACCCTAAGATTAAGAGTCTCAAGCTCTACTGACTGAGCTATCCAAACACCAATGCAGTATACAAGTGGTAAATATACACATTTAATGTACATCTGACAAACATGCAGAGTGCTTAAGAAGAGAAGGTTCAGTATAGTGGATAAAGTATTGGGCTTGAACGAGAGAGCCCTGGGTTCAAATTTCCATTTAGCTGTGAAGGTCACTGCCTGACCTGGGGGTCAGTCACTCTTTTTCAGCCTGCCTCCCAGGATGTTGCGAGGGCAAAATGGCAATAGAATAAAATGGATCCCATTCTGAATTCCTTAAGGAAGGTAGGCATAGGAATGTGATAAGTGATAAATGGCTTAAACCTCACCTATGAAAATGCTTAACACCAAGAGAGATGGGGGGGGGGACACAGTGAATTCCTCAAGCCAGACACCACCTGACTCTGGAAAGCGTCAGTCTGTCAGGCAGCAGTTTTTTGAAGATGCGTTAGGGGTATTTTGGGAGGGGGGAGGGCTTGATGCTGACAGGTAAACTGGTTATTGAGTTAATCTCCTTAGCGGTTTTATAAAATCTGTTGAGTTGTGACTCACATGAGCCGGTGCTGCAATTCTTAAAGTGCATTAACTCTTGTCTCTCCTTTTGCTTCCTTGATAACGGAATACCCCTGCAGCTAAGGATGTAAGGAGAGCCCAATGGATGAGGCCAACAAGGTGGCTAAGAATGCCTCAGTTCTAGAAGAAGAAAAGCCTTGGCTCAGGACTGCCTAGAGCCCGCAGGCTTTGCTCTTTTTTCAATGACTGGAAGAAAACACTCTGCACATGTTCAGAATCTTCAAACCCCAAGTTGATGCATCCATCATGATGCATACATACAATAAGAGTCAGTACAAAAAGCTGGAGTGCAAGACCACCTAGACATGGCTCCAAAGAACTTCGACATTGTGGCACAGCACTGTGTGATGTCTGTACACTAGTAAGCAGACAAGGCATTAAAATAAATATGGGGCATGAGCAGTCCTGATGTTTATTTGTGTATTAGGAGAAACAGCACCAGAAGGGGGCCCAGCCCCATGTCAAAAATAGAGCCAAGGAAACACTATTGCTTCTCAGCAAGCTCTTTTCAATAACCATTTGGTAACTACCATGCTTTCGAGTGGAAAGTTTACTATGGCTCAATAGAATACACTAGTTTCCTCAGACAGCCAAGATTAGTGTTTGTGACTGTTAAAACTAGAAGGCCTGTGGAGATTTCATGGGTCATCAGTCATATAGACTCAAAAGTGATTTATTATCCAAGACATCCCTGCATATGTAAGATCCCCAGTACATTTCCTCACTCTGACATAACAGAATATTTAACATTTGGTGACAGCCAGGGGGAAATAGGTTGTTTCAAAGGTTTGGTGAGAGTATGTTACTGGCGGGCTCTGATCTATGTCCCCTCAGGGACTATAGGCAAAGCTGATTCCAGTCTGAAGGGAAGCCCTGCTTGCAGCTGAGAATGGTTGGTGGTGGTCCCGTTGTTTGCAGAGGATCCCAAATGTTGGGGCTTGTAGTTAAGCACGAACCTTGTGTTTGATGTATCAATTAATCAGTTTGTGGAGCGCTGCAGAATATGGAGGTTTCTCTGCAAAACACTGTAAAATAACGGCAAACCTTTGGTACAGGTTTGGAGAAGAGTCCAAATTATGGGGTTCATAGTCAATTTGCCTGTTGAGGGTCAGAATTCTAATGCCTAGACAGGAGGGGAAGCTCACAGATGATGATTTTGAAGGTGTGAATAAACTAGAGACCAAGCATAACTGCTACTAGCCTCATTGTTAAGTTTTGCTTACTTTTGGTAAGTCTCCAAAAGAGGGGTGGGCAATCCTTTTCCCTGTCAAGTCATGTATTCCTTCAGAGGTAATCTGCCAGTGGGGGGGCCCCCGCAAAGGGGAAGAACCCAAGCCAGCTGTGGGCAAGACCAACGCCCAAAGCAGACAATACTACCCTTTTCTTTTCCCCCACCCCTACCCCACCCCACCCTACCCCACCCCACCCCACGCGGGTGGCGTTGAGGGTTAAACCACTGAGCCTAGGGCTTGCCAATCAGAAGGTTGGCGGTTCGAATCCCCGCGACAGGGTGAGCTCCCATTGCTCGGTCCCAGCTCCTGCCAACCTAGCAGTTCGAAAGCACGTCAAAGTGCAAGTAGATAAATAGGTACCGCTCCGGCGGGAAGGTAAACGGCGTTTCCGTGTGCTGCTCTGGTTCGCCAGAAACGGCTTAGTCATGCTGGCCACATGACCCAGAAGCTGTACGCTGCTCCCTTGGCCAATAAAGCGAGATGAGCGCTGCAACACCAGAGTCGGTCACGACTGGACCTCATGGTCAGGGGTCCCTTTACCCCCACGCCCAGCTGCACTGTCTTCCTAAACAGGGCTTTTTCCAGCTGGAACTCGCTGGAACTGAGTTCTGGCACCTTTCAGGTAGGAGCCATTTCCATTATTCCAAAAGGGTGAGTTCTGGCACCTCTTTTTCTAGAAAAATAGCACTGCTTTTTACTATCTCCTTCTTTCTCCCTCTTGCTTCCTACAGAGGGAGAAAGAGACCTTGCCAGAGTTGTCTAGACTGATCCGTCGCAGTCAGCTTTGGAAATTATGCCAAGGGCTACATCCCCACACCTTCTCAAAAGGTTTTTATCTTGGGCCTGAAATTGGTTTCTTGTGAGAAACACCACATATGAACCAAGCCACACTTTTAGGTCTTCTGTGTGAAAAAGCAAGACAAAGGCTGGGGAACCTGGGCCCACAAGCATTAGCTTATGACAGGGCCGTCTTAACTCTATTCAGCACCGTGACTCAGAGATCCCTCCGGCGCCTCCGGCGCCCCCTTGCCAGCTGGAAAGCCGGAGCCACGCACTGCCCTGGGGACGCATGTGTGTGTGCGCGCTTCGTTTTAGCAACTGTGCCCTGTGCACCTCTTAGGCGCCGCTCCCCTCCCCCACCGCCGCCATGCCGTGCCTTCTGCTTCTCACCCTCCACAAGCAGGACTGGCAACAGCGACGCCGGACTCACGCTCTGCCAGGCAGGGCCAGGCGCAGCGGGTTGCTGGAGGGGGTGGCCTGACAGGCGGGGGCGCTGCCAGCTGTCATTCGTCTCCGCCTCATTGGCCAAAGTGGCTGCCGTCCGGGGAGCCCTGGCTGCTGTGTCGATGGGAGGCTCGCGGCCGGCTTCCCCGCAATGGCGCCCGTAGCCCAAGAAGAGGCGGGCGAGGGCGGCGCTGCTGGTGGGGCTTGCTGGCGGCTCCTTCAGCAGGGAGCCACAGTGGAGGAGCCAGGCTCAGGAGCCGCTGGAGCTCTTTCTGGAGCGCACGTGGGCGGTGAGGGGCACTTGCTCCGTGCAGCTCCCCTACTTGCTCGGGCGCCCCTGAGAGGTGGCACCCTGGCACAACACGGCAGTAGCCCCAACAGGAAAGGCGGGTCTACTCCTCCTCCATCCCAACCCCGGCGGCAGCGCCCTCTGGTGGCCAGGCACCCTGGCGCATTGCGCCACCCAGCCCAGGCCTAGAGACGGCTCTGGCTTATGATCGGGAATTGTGAGAGCTATAAGTCCAGCAACATCAGGAAGGCCAAAGGTTATTCAGCCATGCACTAGACTGACGGTGACACACAGAGCTATGTCTTCTTGGTGGTAGAACCCTGATTATGGAGTTTGCTTCCTAGAGAGGCTTTGTTGGAATCCCTTTGGAGAATGGAGAAAACAACTTGATCGAGAAAAGCATACAGAGCTGGCTAATCTCTCTCTTTTAATGGTGCTGTGATCCTGTTATTTATATATGAAGAATATGCTCATTTTGACCGTCATTTGCACATTGTTATATTTTGCTTGTCCGTGATATAACCTGACTCAGGTTCTTCAAATTGGAGAAAGGGGAATATATACAAACTGAGCAAGGAACAAATAAACTGAAAACCTGCAGCATCAGCAAAACAACAAAAAAACAAAAAAAACCACCCCTGCTTAAAATCAAGCCTGTTACCTGATGTGTCAGATCAACATCACCAACCGTAGGGTAGCACAGAGACTGGAGAGGCATTATGCCAACACTGCAGGCAGATGAGCTGCTGCAAGCCTCCAGAATCTGTCTGCAGCCCTCCAGCCACCGTCTGCAGGAGAGCCCATTAACTTCAAAGGGACTTCTGTAGAATAAGTGGTTTCACAATTACAACTGAAGGCTAAATCTTCTGCTTGATTCCCAGCTTTCTTTGTCTAAAGCAGCATTTCCACAAATGTGTATCAGCAGCAAACCTGGCGACTATGGCTTATCAGAACTGAGTAAACCTACTTATATTTCACTCACACACTAATTCTGTGTTGAATTTTCATGAGCTTTTCTCGCTACCTAAGTCACCATTTGGAAGTAGAGATGGATGAATCTGTCAATGTCGTTTTTTCACCACTTCTTGAGTTCAGGTTGTCACATTTCCAGATAAGTTTGCAGATATATATATATATATAGTCTGCACAAAATTGGCAGCCTTTATTGTGCATTTCTTCTAACATACCAATTTCTGGAAGCAATTTTGTCTAGTGTACATAATTTCGCAAGCAATTCCCCACAATAGCATTCATTTTTGTGTTACTGTCATTAAGATATACATTTTTATGCACACCTTTTTTTTTGTAAATTTTTAAAATTAGTTTTCCAATATACCCCCAATAGCCAAATTATAACAATAACAATCATTTCCCAAATTATACAATTATCAGAATGCCAATCAACTTCCAACTAATACATTTCACTGCGTTCCATAATCTTAATTAATATCAGTTATATTTCAGTTATAATAATCATCCCTTAGTCAACAGCTATATAATTAATGATTTCCATTTCTGATGTTATAATACTTTGACATCTTTCCGCAGGGCATTTGACATCTTTCTGCAGGGCCTGCAAGACGGAGCTGTTCCGCCTGGCCTTTGGGTTGGACTCAGTCTGACCCCTATGTCCCCCCCCCTTATGGTTTTGATTTATGGGCTACTTTAAAACAAGGCTGCATTTTAAATTTTTAAATTTTAAACTGTATCTTAATTCATATTGTAATTAATTGTTTTTCTTTCTTTTACGCTTTATTGTAATTTTATTGGTGTCAGCCGCCCTGAGCCCGGTCTTGACTGGGGAGGGCGGGGTATAAATAAAAATTTATTATTATTATTATTATTTATTTGCACTGTTAGGACTGATTAGTTGCAGCAAAGCATGTATAAAAGGGCTCTCTGAGCAAAGAAAAACCACACAAATGGATGGCATCAGCCCTCACTGCAATTCTTTCAGTAGACATTCAGATGGGGAGAGGCCATAGCTCAGTGAAGCACTTGCTTTGAATGCAGAAGGCCTCCAATTCAATCCATGGCATCCAAACTTAAGGTCCAAGATCTGCATACACATCCTTAGCAAACTAAGCATGATCGGCTTGAAGCAAAGCACTGTTGATCCATTTGCTTCAGCACCTAACTCTTCTCCACCCCTCACCCCCATGAATAGCTTCAAGACTCTTCCCAAGGAGCACATGGAATCAATGAGGAGGACAGATGGTGAATGCTCTAGCCAAAAATGTTCACAAAACATCTCCGCCATGTTGGCTTCATAAGGTGGTACAGTCGAGAACTTCTGTAGCTGGCCTTGCACTTGATTTATTTCTTTCCTTGCAATGGAGACGGGGGTGTTTTGACCAGGGCCATATTGATTGAAGAGACAATCAAGGCCATGGACCAGGACCTGTGAGTTTCATGATATATATATTTTTTCCAGTTAAAGGGACCCGTGCCAGTAGCCCGACCTGTGATTTTCATAATGCTGTGCTGGTTTTGAGGATATTGTCACAGTAGAAGAAATAAAGTTTATTAAGTGGTTCCCGGCAATTTTTGAGAGGTCCGCAAAACCTCAGAGTTGAGAGCCACTGATAGTTCATCCTACATGAACAGATCTGCAATTTTCATACGAGAAACTGCTCATGAAGTCTTTAAAAAGAAGTGGGGGGGGGGGAGAACCGTGTGGTTACAGTGGAATAGATAAGCAAAGTCAAGAGAAACATTGTGGAAAAACTCAGTGCCGGCTTTTGATCACCTGACTTCACTTTGGTTTTGCTCCTTCAAATTACCTAGAGAAAGACCATAATCTTCTCCTCATACAGCTGGATGGGAGCCAGACCTCTGGCTCCAGAGGTAAAGGGCAAAAAGTAAAAATCCTGTCTGAACAAGCAGCTCCACCCATTCCTCTGAGTCAGTTTGGCTTTCTGACAACAAAATTGAGCTCTGAAGAAAATTCATTCATTGCTTTGCTTCTGGACAAAACTCAAAATGCTGAGCTCGTACAACAGGCAGGCAGATCCCCAAGTAAACCAGAATGCTGCTTACTGACGGATCTACAGCTAGACTATGTAGTTCACTGTAATGACTAGGACACTTTTAATTTTTCATCTGTAGGACACAACATTCTGAGTTTGGGAAACTCTACATTAGAGATTTGCTGCCAGTTGGTGCGGAGAGAATGCAGAACTAGATGGATCAATGGTCTGACTCAGTATAATCTGCTCCCTATATCCCAGAAAAGACTGATAAATCTTTCCCCCCTCAATGCATTCCCTGTGAGCTCAAAGCAGTGAAGCGGCCATCTAGGCTGCACATCCTAGGTTAAAACCCACATTGGCTCCCGTGGGCTGGAACAGACCAGGTAGGACCACAAGTCTGAACTGCAAGGACTTTGAAACAGTGAAACTACTAAATTAGATAAGTACAGAAATGTCCTTTTTGCTACTGCAATTTGAAATGGAATAAAACATATAAGGGGACCGGGAAAGGAATGTTGCAGTGGCTGGGCTTTTAGGGTAGATTCATTTGAGATCCACAAGAAAGCCTTGTTCATCCCCTAGTTCTGCTGTAATGTTCACTCAGCAAGGGGGAATAAGTTTGTTTCCTAAATTGGATATAACTTAAAAACCAGATCATGCCACCCACGTTCATACCAGTAGTCTCCCTGAGGTCTGGCCATGTGGTTTCTCTAGCCAAGGCAGAAGAAAATTCTTTATGCCACTTTTGTCTTACATCCTTACTTCATGTGGCTGATATAGTGTTTGCAAATACGATGCTATAAACTGCTTCCTGCTCTGAAGACAGTGAAGTTTAATGGGACTGGAGTGCAGAGGGAGGGAACTCGTTTATCCACGTTTGTTAATTTACATTTAGAGGTTTTTTTCCTTGCTAACTGAAAGGGTATTTATTTATGCTACAATATATGCCATGCCTTTCTATTAAGGACACGGTTGAAGGTCTGGTCAAGCAAAACAAGAACTTCGGTTTTATAGCGATAGAAAAATATTTATCACAACAACAATATTGTTAAAGGTTTAAGGGGGGCTGGGGTCAGTTTGGATGATATTCACTGGTCCCTTCCAGGCCTGTGATCCTTGATCCAGGAAGGTTTTAGAATCTAGTAGAAGAGGCCACTGAACTAAGTCAGACAGGTTGCCTTAGCTAGTCAACTGGACTGCATTGGCTGGATGTCATGCCATCCTAGGATGGAGAACAGGGGGCTGGGGGGGGGCTGGGTGTGAGAGAGAGTTTTGGCTGATGTTGGAAGCTGAAGACACAGAAGCTTGTCTTGCTCTATACTGTACCCAGAGCATGGCTTGGGGCTTTTCTGGAAACCTAATGGGGAGGCAATAAATTTTGGAGTCTTAATGTGGTGAGCACCTCCATCCTATGGTCAGGTTGTATAAACAGAACCACATAACCTAAGGATACCACATTGACCTTCATTCCAAAGAAAATGAACCCAGGATAAGCACAGGCACCCCTATTGTCTCTTGGTACTCAGAGATGGGGCAACTTACAATAACATATGATATGATACTACAGTATACTATACTATACTATACTATACTATACTATACTATACTATACTATACTAATACAGTGGTACCTCGGTTTATGAACACAATTGGTTCCGGAAGTCTGTTCATAAACTGAAGCGTTCATAAACTGAAGCGAACTTTCCCATTGAAAGTAATGGAAAGTGGATTAATCCGTTCCAGATGGTCCGCGGAGTAACCGTTCATAAATGGAAGCGAACTTTTCCATTGAAAGTAATGGAAAGTGGATTAATCCGTTCCAGACGGGTCCGCGAAGTACTTAAACTGAAGCGTTCATAAACTGAAACATGGGTGTAATTGGTTTCGGAAGTCTGTTCATAAACTGAAGCATTCATAAACTGAAGCGAACTTTCCCATTAAAAGTAATGGAAAGTGAATTAATCCGTTCCAGATGGGTCCGCGGCGTTCATAAACTGAAAATTCATAAACCGAGGTGTTCATAAACCGAGGTTCCACTGTACAATCATTAATTCAGCAGGGCCACACTTCTAAAATTATTTTTTAAACTCACTTAACACGGTTACATTTCAAAGAGCATTGCATGGTTACATCTGCACCTCTGCTACATGGCCAGTATTGTTTTATGGTACAATACAGAAAGAAACTGACCCAGGACTCGAACACACCAGAACAAAAATATGACCCCATCCTAGAGTTGTCCCAGACCTTTTCCACTTTAAATGCATTCCCTCACCAAATTTGGACTTTCCAAGAATTAAAAACACAGTTCATTTAGGGGCAAGGTCTGAGATATCAACAGGGAGGTAATTATGTGGCTGCCCTAGCATAAATGGGGAGACAGGCTGGTGTAAATCCACACTCTGCTCCTGTATGGACAAACCCTTAGTGTAAACCAGGCATCCCCAAACTTCAGCCCTCCAGATGTTTTGGACTACAATTCCCATCATCCCTGACCATTGGTCCTCTTAGCTAGCGATCATGGGAGTTGTAGGCCAAAACATCTGGAGGGCCGCAGTTTGGGGGTGCCTGGTGTAAAACTACTTAATGCTGCCAAAATGGGCCCATTAGACATTCTGTAAAGGGGCATGGAGAGTGGGGGCATATTTATGAATGACCAGCGCAGGGCAGCTAAGCTTTCATGGGAGAGGAAAATCTCTGGCAATCTCCACCAGATGGAACTTCCAATTGCTTGGCAAGATGATCCTGAGCTGTTTCAGGATAATCACCATATATATGTCAAGTGACATATAAATTTCAGGGAAAGGTCGTGGTTCAGTGGCAGAGCAATTGCCTTGCATGCAGAAGGTCCCAGGATAAATCCAAGTAGGGCTGGGAGAGATCCCTGCCTGAGAGCTGCTGCCAGCCAGTGTTGACAATGCGAAGCTAAATAAGCCAATGACCTGACTCAGTACAAGGCAGCTTCCAATGATCCTATGGACCACACAACAGACAGACTTGAGAAATGGGGTGGTGGTGGTGGTGAGACAGATTAAGAGGAATGGCACACGAAAAGGACAGAAGAACGTAGCACAGTGCTCTCGCTACAGGAGTGCAAGAGGATCAAGATGGTGCAAGGGGGAAGCAGAGGAATTTGGCTGGAGGGGAAAGAAAAAGATTAAAGGCACAGCTTCCTGCCAAAGCCATTTTACCTGACCATGTAGGAGAAACCACACAGAAAAGAGTCTGTGCCTTCCCTCTTCTCACCAGAAAGTTTAAAGAAATTGCAGAAACAATAACACAGGAGGGTGGGGGTTGGGTCATACACAAAGTATGCTATGCATTAAATAGAGAGGAAAGTTATGGCAATCCATAGCAAAGGAGGGAATGAGAATAAAAATGTGAAATCATTGGACTATTATATGCTTCTGGGTGAGCTGACACCATCCAAGTCCCAAACCAGACATGACATTACATGATTCTTTGCATTTAATGTGCAAGGTTTTTTTTTTAAAAAAAAGGCAAATTGCATGTGTGCATGTGATAATTATGAGGATCATAGCAGGCGTGGATAGGTCCTCCCTTGCTGCAGTCCTGAGGAAAATCCCTCTTCTGAAGCTGATCCTTTAGGCAGCAAAGCCGCATTGGTGCCATTGCAAAGATGCCTTTAACATAAGCTGCAGTTTGGTTCTAATCTGCTTCTTTTCCCTGCAGTCATTTAGTACAATATTAATTGTTCTCCCTTGATTTGCTCTCCTTTAGGCCCCTCTCTTTTGAGAGGGCCTCTTCATTTCACTTAATATTTGCTTCTTGTTCTCCATCCTTACTCTCTGCTGGCCTTTTTAGAAAGTGCAAAAATGTTTCTCGTTACTCGTTTTCAGTGAAAATGTCAGTCAAAAAAAATATTCCTGAGAAGTAAGAAACTGAGGCCAACATAACAATCCATATAAGTGTATACTTTTGGTACAATTACATATATGGAGTTATTTGGGGGTGGGGTGCGTGCCTATAACAGAGTGACATGGCTGCATTTGAACAGAATACTAACTCCTCATTTGTCTGAACCATGCTGACAACAAACCACAAGTTGTCAAGAGATAAGCTGTTGAATCAGGCCAGGGGCAAACAAACCACGACTTATTTCCCCATAGCTTGGTTTGCTTTCCAGCTGCTTTTGCTTTGTGCCTCTGTAGCTTGGTGACTAATAATAATAATAATAATAATAATAATAATAATAATAATAATATATGGGTTTCCTCAGCCACTCTGGGCGGCTTCCAACAGGAGATTAAAAATGAGCAAGAAATGGCCAAACAAACCATGATCAAGCAAGGCTACTCAGCTCAGACAAAATAATGCCAAACCATAGTTAAAACAAACCATAATTTAAATAAGCCAACAACAAACCATGGCTCAACAACATGGTTTGCTGCCAGAAAACAAGCAATGATTAGTCTGCTGGGCAGGGTTTGGACATTCAAGCACATGCTGGTTAATAGCTGTAGATTGGTATGAACCAGGACAATTGGGAACAAAGGACTAACTTTTTTTTTTTACATGGGTAAAGTATTTTATGGGCAGTCCCCAAAGAAAAATTTCCAGGACATCTCTAACATGAATACTCTCCTATACAACCATACATGTTTTAAAGTTAATGGCTCAAAAGTAGCAGGAAAAGTTGCACCTGGAATCCTGTTCAGTCCTGTATAGTCTATTCTCAGAAGCCAACACTTTCTTTTTGAAGCCATAGCTAAGATTATTTAAGGCAGAATAATGGGGTGTTTTGATTTTAAAAAAATCTAAGAGACTCAAGCCTGCTTTTCTTCATGTGGTATTATATAATTCTCCATGTGCATGATAACATGATAAGGAGCATGGCCATTGCTGCACATTAAAATTTGTTAATAATCCTCAGTATAGCTTAATGAGCAGGTGGCCTTTAGAAAACAATTTACATGTTCAAAGCAGTAATACCTAAATAGATACAAGATCCAACAGATTCATCCCACCAGGATATCTCTTGACTTTTCGGCATCCTGGTTCTACTTTCATGGTGTGCTGTGATCTCATGCCTCATTAACATCAATATAAGAATGGGGTCCTAGCAGAAAATTATTGGATTCCTCACATATAAAGTTCCTAGAGGCCCTTGAAAGAAGGCAGTTTAAATCAGGTTTGGCTGAGTGGTTTAACAATCAATTTGTCCTCCCAGGGAACTCTGGGAATTGTAGTTCTGCGAAAGGAGTAGCGGTCTCCTAGCAACTCCCACTGCCCTTAACAAACTCCCATTCCCATGATACTTTGGGAGAAGCCATGGCTATTAGAAAAGTATAGTAGTGCTTTAAATGCTTTGTGTAGATGTGGGCAAGAATGCTGTAAGAGGCAGGGAGATAATCTGACCGCAGCAACTTATGAACCCCCCACACCTTCCAGATATACCAAGTCACATGGAAACCACTTCCCCATAATGGTCGTGAGGCTGACTAGGACCATTTTTACCTAGTATTACACCAAGCAAAACATCCGACAATTAGCTGCATATTTTCCCACAGAGATACACTCAAGACTCCTTAGATGTGGGGTGGGCAACAGGCAACCATCACAACATTTGCTGCAGGCCTTCCCCTTGCTGGGAAAATTAGCTACAGCCTGCCGCAGCCTCTTTGTTTCACTCAATATTTGCTTGTGTGTTTCAATCTCATTTTTCAGACTGGGGTTAACTGGAATACATGGGTCCATGTGTAAAAAAGGTACACAGGAACAAATCCACTGTTCCCCAGAGAGCAGCAGCTTAAGTCAGAACCTATGTAAAGTTCCTCAGGCCAGCTTCAAGCAGTCTCCACCAGGCAGTTTCACACACCTTCACATATTTGCACACACACACACACACACACACACACACACAATCAATGGCCTTTCCCCTGCTCTATCATCAATATTAGCAGGTACAGCAAAGTATGGTGTTTTGGTGTATATATATGCCCTTCTCGAAGCTGAGAACATGAGTTTGACCAAACTGCAGGAGGCAGTGGAAGACAGGAGTGCCTGGCGTGCTATGGTCCATGGGGTCACGAAGAGTCGGACACGACTAAACGACTAAACAACTAAACAACAACAACAACATATGCCCTTCATGCAAATCCCACGGCAGCAAAAAGCAGAGCTTAAGAAACACATTAAAACAAGGTAATTCAAAGCATATCAAAACAAATAAACAGTAGCCTCTCAAGGATTGGGAATTTGCAACCCATCAAAAAAAAACCACAAAAAAAAACCTGAGTGCATTTTCAGTATGCACCAAAAACTCAACAGAGTTCACTCTAAGCTTTTCACAGCTATAATAAGCAAAGGCCAATTGGGGGGGGGGGGTGCAGCGGGCACTGAATCAAGCAGAGTTTAGATCTGAAGCAATTCTTGACTCTGCTCCATTTTCATTCAAATTTGTGTAGACATGCGGTTAAAATCTGAATTCAAATCCTGGCTTCAGTGAGTGACCTTAGGCATTTCTCAGCCTCTCTTCACAGCACGATGGATGATGCCAAGACCATCTGGTTGATGTCACACTGGGCCATTTGGATCCTTTATCATCTGCTAGCCTTAATTATTGCATATGATGGGGAGATACTATGCTCATCCTTGTATAGGGCTGATTCTTGAGAACTATGAGCCATCTAAGGAGCCATTTCCTTTTATATCGGGGATTGTTAGCACGTTGGCGACCTGGGGGCTGCATTCACGCTTGGCCAACTCTTCAGAGGGATGAATGCTAGTAGCGGGCATGGCCAAAAGTGAGTATGGCCACCCTACACCCCACATGCACATTCTCACAGGCATGCACACAAAACACACAAATATTGGACACACACAGGACACACATGGGTGCAAGACACATATACAGGTACACACACACATAGCCCCTGCTCCACGTACATCAGTTGAGAATGGGAGCCGTTGCCCTCTCCCCATACATCTGATGTGCAGGAAGTGAGTGGTTTCCATCTCTGTCTAGGCCAGAGCCCCAAAGAGGATGAAATCCACCCCAGCCACTCATCAGTTAAGGTTGAAGACCCAAACCACCTCCGCCAACCCTATCTTTTACCTTTGTGGTCCACAGCTTGACGGTCCAGTCAAATGATGATGTCACAAATAGATGGGAGAAGTCAATTGGACCCACTGCCATGTGGCAGTTGATTCCTGTCACAGGACCTTGGTGGCCTTCAAAGATTTCACCAATGCCCGCTTTACTGTGTAAGGAGAGAGGTGTACACTTAGAAAACACCCAACACCAGAAAATGCCGCAAATCTTGAGGATCTATCTGTATTCCTTCCCCACCCGATCTCCCTGGACTCCCAGTTCATTTCCGAGCACAATTTAAAGTGTTGGCGCTGACCTTTAAAGCCCTAAATGGCCTCGGTCCAGTATACCTGAAGGAGCGTCTCCACCCCCATCGTTCTGCCTGGACACTGAGGTCCAGCACTGAGGGCCTTCTGGCGGTTTCCTTGTTGCGAGAAACCAAGTTGCAGGGAACTAGACAGAGGGCCTTCTCAGTAGTGGTGCCCGCCCTGTGGAACGCCCTCCCATCAGATGTCAAAGAGAACAACAACTACTAGACTTTTAGAAGACATCTGAAGGAAGCCCTGTTTAGGGAGGCTTTTAATGTTTAATAGATTACTGTATTTTATTTTTCTGTTGGAAGCCGCCCAGAGTGGCTGGGGAAACCCAGCCAAATGGGCGGGGTATAAATAATAAATTATTATTATTATTATTATTATTATTATTAGCACTTCAGGTATGGGGTTTTGATTTGGGAAACAAAGCTAGTAGAAGGCTAGATGGTAGAATCACTGCTCCTATGAAATTCACAATGACCACTTCCCTCATCATGTCTGTTTTGGCCCTTATTGTAACCTAGGCAACTTAGAGATATCCACTATGAGCTAAATGCATTTAGTAAAAAAACACACACACACACAGATACCTTCCATGACGACAAGCTGTGTAAACAGTGCCCTCTTCACTTCCAACTACAAAGTTATTGACGTCTCCAGTTGGGAAAGCCATTCCAGTAACCGCCACTGGCTTGGATTTATTGTACACCAGCTCCATGCTCTCCTAGCAAAATAGAATATCCCCCAATATATATTACAGAAATAAGGTACTATTTTCTTAATAATTTTTCATCAACTACAGAGAGCTGATCATTGTGGACCACCTGAAGGAAGTTCATGGACCGCTGGTGGTGCACAGGCCACAGCTTGGGAATCACTATTCTAGATTTTGAATGGGCCAATGGCTCTTTGCTCCCAGTCTTCTCCAGCCAGATGGGCTACAACTTCCATTAGCCATAGCCAGTTGGGATAGGAGATGGAGTCCCAAACATCTGGAGGGCACCAGGTTGGAGAAGACTATTTTCTACAAAGGTAAGAGTTAGTGCCAAACCCAACACTGACAACAGCAACACAAGAAAAGGAGAGTGAAGGGGGCAGAAAAATATTTGTCAAACTTTTGAGATGATCTCCTTGCTTAGCGTAGTCACTGAATGCAGATAATAAGCCGCACTTTTCTTGAGTGCCACACAACAACCTAGTCTTGCCTTTATCTAGTCAATATTTGCTAAAGAATGTGGTAGAATATGTGCGATACACATCACAGGCGACTCGTATGATTACCTGTGCTTTAAAATGGATTATTTCATTTTCACTTGAAATTGACCTGCATATTAACGCATTACAGTAATTACATGATTTGTGGCAGAGGAAACGGGCTTTGGCTCTTAGAGGAGCCTATTACTGGAAATAAGCTGCACTCTTTCAAGTGCATCCACAGGTTTTAGTTTGTATAGGATGTGAAGTTTGGGCTTTTAGGGATGATGTGGGTATCAGCTTTAACTCCAGCACTTTCTTCTTGTGTAGGTAAAAACAAACCCACCTGTGGAGTTGAGAGCATATCCAGGCTCCAGGAACACATTTTGCCATCTGTCGAAACGGTAATGAGGTTGTGAGCATTCTGTGTCCCGACGACATTTACACAGTATACAGGGTGCTGGAAACACACAAAATGTATGGAATCAGAGGGTGCCTGCTCACATTTTGAAAACATACGTATCCAAATGACTCAAACATATTATTTGCAAAGGAAATTAGGTTGCCACATAATGCCCAGAACTCCCCTGTTTGCCAGGTAGGATCATAAACTTTTTTGTTTTGTTACTTTTTTATAAGAATAAACAACAACAACAACAAAAACCAAAGTCCCCCTGCCCTCTCAAAGCTTCATTTTACACCATCATAAACTAACCCAAATGATGACTGCTGTGAAAATGGATTAAGTGGGGGAAATTTCACCTGCAGGGATACATTATCATGCTACTGATGGTGTTTGATGCTAGAAAAGAGCAAGCAAAAAAGAGACAAATCTTCAGACGGAGCAGAAATGTGTATTATTTAATGAAGGAAATGGGTGCCGGGGTGGTGGTGGTATTGCAGCCACCATCTTTGACACAGCTTGGACTTTTCACAAAACATTTCCATTCACACTTTGGAGGGATGGACATGAAGGTCAACAAATTCATTAAGACCTCTTAATCTTAGGCCAATATATGGTCTCATTTTCACTGAAGATAACCCGAAATAACTGTGCCAAGCTATTGTATTATTTTAGATTTACAATGGGCCACAATTCTCTCCCACAAAGGGAAGAACTGGGTCTGGAGCATGGCTATAGGTGTGTTTCCCTACAATCTCCAGGTGGCCTTGCGTCCTACTTTCCGTAAGACAGTCCTGTATTTGAAGAGATGTTAGGGACTCATTTTTGGAGTAGTCCTCTCTTTGAAACAGTTCCCTGGTCCAACGCCCGTTTCAGAAAACAATATGGAAGGAGACCAGGGGCCCTGAAGTTGACCATCAGTTGTTAGCACCTGGGCAGCAGACTGTCACCTCAGAGTACAATTCAGGTTGTGCAATGAAAGTGGATTTAGGGCCCTTGTGCAACAAACATGCTTTCTCAACCTGCATCAAACTTTTTGGGTTAAGTGAAGTGATCAGAAAAAGTGCTGGGAAGTATGGGATAACAATTGCTTGACACCATGCCACATAGCCTTCCTGCAACCAAATCAAGAATCAATGTCCAATAAACTGGTTGTGGCCTAACTTGTCTTCTTTGAAATCTGCTTTTTCATACACCAAGCGGCAATTGGGCTTTAAGAACACATGTTTGAATATAACACCTACATCGGCCAATGGTGTACACCAGCCTTCCCTAACTTGCTACCTCTCTGATGCTGTTGGCCTCCACCTCCCATCAGTACCGGCCAGCATGGACAACTGCCGGGAATGATGGGAGTTGTAGTCTAAAACATCTGTAAAGCACAAGGATGGGGAAAGTGGTGTACGTGCATATTAGCTTTCATTCTCGCCGAACAGGCTGATCAAACACCTGATGAGTGGTAGTAGGGAGGTGATGTTTGGCCTGTGTGTCTGCCTGCCTCCCTGTATGTCTGTTGGTATCTGCATGTGTGTTTGTGGTATGTGTTTAACAGACTGCATACGCCCCTGGATTTCTCTCTCTCTCTCTCTCTCTCTCTCTCTCTCTCTCTCTCTCTCTCTGTGGTGTGCATTAGATGTGTAGCTTGTGCATGCATGAGAGGGGTGGCCGTCCCATTTTTTGTCCTGGTGTTCCCCCTCTGCTGCCAGAGGGCTTGCAAAAAGAGAAGAAGAAGAAAAATGACTAGCCACTCCTGCCTTCCAGAAATTGCCTAATGAAGGCAGGTCAATCAAAGTTAGATGGCATATTTGACTGCAGCCTCTTATATGGACTTTATTCATTTTAAATCCCATTGGATCTTTTTCGTATGTGGTTTCATGGATGGGTACATGAAAAACAGCATGACAGGAAAGCTAATTGTGTGCGTGTGCACCAGCGGGGTTATTCGATTCCATTGCCACCCTTGCTTAGCTCTTACTCATTCCACCAGCCAGAGCTGGCCTTCCGCATGTGTCCTCTATGAAATCAACCCAACCAAGAGTCAGTTCATACCGAAGCTTATTGAACATTTGCCCTCCTCACTATGGTGCTTATACAGGTTGGTAACATGGTCCTCTTAAGCAGGGAACATCAGGGGCGAAAGGAGGCAAAGTTCAAATAGGTGGAGCACCGTTCAGTAGCACGAGGATGCCTCCCTGTTTTCCTTGCAGCGCTCTCTTTATGCAGTGTCTGGCTTTAATCAGAGCTGTCACTTGTCAATTTCATAAGCAATAAGTCTCACTGCAGAACTGAAAGGGATGTTTCGAGCACAGAGTGGGAGGCAGGGGGGAAGGGGGAGGGGGGAGGGGAAACGCCAACTGTACTTTGTGGAGAATCTTGCTGGGCTCTCTCTTTTCCCAAGAGGAGAAGATGCCATCTTGCTTTTATTTATTTTGGAAATGAAATCATCATGCTAGAGGGTTTTTAAAAGCTTAATTAAAATTTCCTGTTATCCCAAATGCAGATGTGTGGTGGGTGTGAAAGGAAATTAGTGAGTAATGTGTGGTGGGACTCTCTTCCCTTGTGAATCCTGGCACCAAGACGGAGGGATAAGCTCAGGAAACTTGGAAGCCAGCGGTTGGTGGCAACATGGGACGTATTTTCCAGTGGGGGAAGGGAGCGAATCTTGTTTTCATACAGACTAAAATTAAATTTTTAAAGTGAGTATTGCATTACCGGACGGCTTGCTTTGGTGGGATTGAACGGGTTGCCTCGGTCTCAAGGCAGAATCAGCACACGTCCACACAGCAGCACTTAAGCCCATGGCATTCCTGGATGCTGCAAGTCGCAGTCAGCTAATGAATTAAACCATTCACAAGACAAACCTTAACCTACTTCGCAGGGTTGTTATCAGGGTAAAATGGGGAAGAAGAGAACCATGTACACCACATTGGAGCTCCTTGGAGGAAAAGTGGGGATAAAAAAATAAATCATGCACAACAAGAAAAGGGCAGGAATACTTAAAAATAAAAAAAGGATTTTCCCCGGCCATGTTTGAAGCAAGAGAAAGTACAAGCAAATGGTAGGTCCTATGCATGGATAAGAAAGAGAAATGCTCTTGGCCAGGGTCCCCAAACTAAAGCCCGGGGGGCGGATGCAGCCCAATTGCCTTCTAAATCCGGCCTGCGGACGGTCCAGGAATCAGCATGTTTTTACATGAGTAGAATGTGTCCTTTTATTTAAAATGCATCTCTGGGTTATTTGTGGGGCATAGGAATTTGTTCATTTCCCCCCGAAAATATAGTCCGTCCCCCCACAAGGTCTGAGGGACAGTGGACCAGCCCCCTGCTGAAAAGGTTTGCTGACCCCTGCTCTTGGCTCACACAGAGAAGGAGGAATTGCTCAACATCTGCTTTGCCTCTGTCTTTACCCAAAAGGAAAGCAGTGCCCATAGCTGCCAAGTTTTCGCTTTTCTCGCGAGGAAGCCTATTCAGCATAAGGGAAAATCCCTGTAAAAAAGGGATAACTTGGCAGCTATGGCAGTGCCCAACCTGGTGATAACAGAATAAACAATGTAAGGAGGGAGCTTCAGTCCAAAATAGGAAAGGGGGTGGTAAGGGAACACCTAGTTTCTCCAGAGGGTGGGTTGGGACTCACTACCAGGTCGTGGCCTGATCTAAGGTGGTACAAGGTGAGATCCTTTGGAATGACATGATATGAAATTTAAGAAAAAGGTAACAGCAGCACTTTCCAGAAATGGATCTCTAAATGCATGTTTGGGTTAAAGGTAGTCTACTGCAATAATGGATGGGGAAAGTGGCTTACACAGAACAATACTTGAACTCTTTCTCTTTACGCAAATAATTTAGATGAGTCTACAAAGAGTTTACTCAATCCACCATTGCTGCCTATCCTGTCACCTGAAATTCATGCATTGAATAGAATTACTACATAGGGCTTATGCACATAAAGACCAACATGTGTAGACCCAGACCACAGAAATGTTAGTCCCTAATAATCCCAGGAAGCAGTTGCATATTCCATATGTCCAACTGGTGGGTGTTAAGTGGGTCTGGAGGTAAGACGAGCAATCCATTCTGCTCCCAACTGGAATCATGCCAAAACTGCCCCAAGGTTCACGGAGTCATTTAAAAGCTTTGTATAATTGAAATATAAGATGGACACATGATAAAAGCTAGGTCTTAATTTCTGCTTATCCTGAAGGGCAGACTCCTCTAACCATGATCTGATGTGATCCTTCTAGTAGTTTGAATTTGACATGTAATATGCACACAACATATGTGTCAGAGATGGCTGCGGCTACTCTTGAGTAAAGACGCTCCACTCCGGCTTGTCTTTCAGAGTTTTCTTGTGCATGCTATTTACAGTGCAAGAACATCAGCAAACATGACTGCTCAGTCCGTGTCAGAACCCCGCAATGGCTTCTTCCGGGTTCTTGACCAGCATAAAAGCCTGGGCAATATATTCTTTTTTAAAAAATAAATGGTTGCAATGGCTAACCTCATTGCTACCACAATTCAATTCATCTTTTACACTTGGATGTCACAATTTTTAGATCATGACTTTCAAATTCAGCAATTACCAAAATTACCCCCTGACCCTATGGGTGGGCGCGCGCCTCAATTCTGGCATCGGAGGGAATGGTCTTTGTTCTGGCGTCCCTGTGTCCGACATCTCCCCAGATTCCTCCTTCCCTGGCCCTCTCTCCTCACGGGGCTGAGGCTCTGGTACCCTACAGAGCCTTCTCTCCTCCCTGCTCACTTCCTCATTCCTTTCTCCTGACTCGCTGCTCATGCTATCGCTGGGTGAGGAGCTTGTCAGGATGATAGGAGGGGCCTCTCTGTAAGGCATCCCCCTGACAATATGCTTATAAATACATCTTCTGTGTTCCAGCTGAAACAATGGTAATTTCTAGTGCCAACATTTCCTGTGTCCCAGGTATAGACTTGTCAGCAAGGATTGACAAGTGTTAATAGGTGGGTGGGTGGGTGGAGAATGAAATCAATTTCTTCAACACTAGGTCAACATTTTGAGTGACCTGCATAGTCTCCATTTTAGCTTCCCATTTTACTAAGTCATCTTCCTAAAATGACAATGTTTACAAGTGTAGCTTGGTGACTGGTAATCAAAGGAACACCATTAGTGGATTTATTAAATTGACCTAACTCTAAGATGTGCATTACTCATGAACGGCAAGCGTTCTGATGCCAGAAATTTGGAGCAATATATTCTTTTTTAAAAAATAAATGGTTGCAATGGCTAACCTCATTGCTACCACAATTCAATTCATCTTTTACACTTGGATGTCACAATTTTTAGATCATGACTTTCAAACTCAGCAATTACCAAAATCAGTTTAATTCAAACTGGACCTGAAAGCCCCAGGATATTTGTTGGGTGATCACAGCATTTCATTATTTCTAACAAATAGCAAGCTTTGTTACTGTCTATTCCCCACGGAGCACTCAAAACTGTTGGGTTTTTAATTATTTTTGACAGAAAAATCATACAAGGAGCCGGTGCAGTTTACACTGCATCCCGCGATCTGCCAGCGTTTGTAGTCCAATTCATGCAAAGTGAGCTGTGCAATAATCATAACTTCTCATATTTTATGGTGATTATATCTTCCCCCCACCCCACCCCACCCAGAGCTTATTTTTTTTCTTTTAAAAGCCAATTTAAGGTATAGTATCAACATACCCATTTTCGCAGAGCTAAGCTACATCTTACACATGGTGATCAAGACTGATATCCAAGTTTTATTTTATTCTGTAACTAGATTCAGCCATTGGGTGGGAGGCTGCTAGTTTGATTGGGAAAGTGACACTACCGTACTGATGGTGGTGATTAACCCTCCCCTCTAAATTACCACCCTCCATGCAGTTATATGGTTCATGGGAGGAAGCAATATGGAAGGGAGCGCAAACAGCCGTTTACAGAGAAGCTTCCAACTGCAAAAATGGGGCAGGAAAACTTAGAATGTTCCAATTTCCATACAATTGCAGTTTGTTCTTAGAAAGGGGTGCCATGAAGAAATTATGAGACAAGCGTCTCATATTTATTTCAGCAGAAACTAATTTTGGCCACTTCATTAATCCAGAAAGGTTGAGTGCTTTACCCTCAGGGGATGCTCTAGACCAGGCATCCCCAAACTGCGGCCCTCCAGATGTTTTGGCCTACAACTCCCATGATCCCTAGCTAACGGGACCAGTGGTCAGGGAAGATGGGAATTGTAGTTCAAATCATCTGGAGGGCTGAGGTTTGGGGATGCCTGCTCTAGACTTCAAGGATTTAGCAGGACTCAGTCGCTGCTGTTCTCCTTTAAAGTGGAAGTGGGTTATCAGTTCCTCTTTTTCTTCCAGGACACTGATTACAGCCTCCTCAAAGTGGCAATTGCTAAGTCACAGATTTCTCAATAGAGCAGGACCATTGTACCAGAATAACATCAGGACTTCTGTCAGGTACTCACGGGCACATTACTGTATTTGCAAATGAATAAATCTTCAAAATCAGGGTTGGCAGATCCTGGAAAAGCACTCTTCCCTTAAATTGCATCAAGGCGCCAAGGAAAGATGCAGCGCTTTCTGGCCTTTCCTGACAGTGGTTGGCTTACCCACTGCCCTTGGACTTGCTTCAGGGTAAAATGACAGTCCTAAAGGTCATAGATAAGGGACGCGGGTGGCGCTGTGGGTTAAACCACAGAGCCTACGGCTTGCCAATCAGAAGGTCGGCGGTTCGAATCCCCACGACAGGGTGAGCTCCCTTTGCTTGGCCCCTGCTCCTGCTAACCTAGCAGTTCAAAAGCACGCCAAAAATGCAAGTGGATAAATAGGTACCGCTCCAGCGGGAAGGTAAAAGGCATTTCCGTGCGCTGCTCTGGTTTGCCAGAAGGGGCTTAGTCATGCTGGCCACATGACCTGGAAGCTGTACGCCGGCTTCCTCGGCCAATAAAGCGAGATGAGCGTCGCAACCCCAGAGTCGACTGGACCTAATGGTCAGGGGTAACTTTACCTAATGGTCATAGATGGGGAGCAGGGGTAGGCAAGACAACCAGCAGAGTGACATAATTAAAGGCAAGGGATTTGCAGCCCTGATAGTCTACCCTGCCACTTACTATTCATAATTACATGCTCTTTATTTTTTTATTTAGTGTACAAAAATATTACACTACAACATCCTGCTATTGATATTTGTCTTTAAAAATAATAATGATGAGTTTGATCCTTTACCGTGTGAGCAGCTGCAGAAAGGGGTGTGCGCTGAACTGGGGTCCTCCTGTGACTCCGGTTATCCCACAGCACAATCTGGCCAGAATAGGTCCCTCCGACTACCAGGTTTGGATGAAAGCGGGCAAAGCAGACAGACATCACAGAAGACTAGAACAAAAAGAAAAAAGGGGTAGAAGAATGAAGGGCTTTTCTTTATTTCTTTTGTTTCTATTTAGAAAAATAATCCTAGAATTAATACTCTGAAACAAATACTCCTTTGATGCCTTGTTCTTTGAAAAAACCTTTCGAAATATAGGGCTGCTTCACACACGCATCTGTATGCATGAATTTAACTTTCTTTTCAGTCTTTCCACCCTTTTGGTCAGCGATGTTGAACCAGTATCCAGTTAGACGCTGTCAGACTCCAACTCCCATCAGCTCCAGCCAACATGGTGAAAGGTCAGGAAAAATAGGTTTTGTAGTCCAGCAACATCTGGGGGATTGGGTGTGTGTGTGTAGGGCACAAGTTCCCCATACCTGATTAAGGCGTTCAAACAAGCTGAAGTGTTTTTTTTTTTAAATTGAAATATTAATCAAATATCCCCAATTCCCCTCTACTCTGCTAAAAGTTTCATGTTCTTATCTGATGCTGTTATTTCCTGCTGCCTTGCCCACCAAGCACTGCAGTTTCATCAGTGGTCAAGTGCAACATCAAAAAATTAGTAGTTTCCATCATTTTCAGAGGGTGCCCTCTTCCACAAGTTTATCTGCAGAGATATCCATTGTGATAGGTGGCACAGGACCAGAGAGCCCTTGAAAATCAGCAGCTGTGGAGCTGCCGTTCCATTTCTACAGGTTGCAACAACTCTTGAAAACCAGGTTTGATGTATTATCATTTCATACCCAAGCTTTAATCAGACAACCACATGCTTTATCACTAATGACAAACCTTGTATGACAATAGCAGCAGATTTTTTAAAGCCAATATCTGCACTCTGAAACGGCAGTAAGGTTGCACTAATGTTTTGATTTTTAAAAAATAGCCCTGGATACAGACAGAGTTATCTTGAAGAATGCAGAGAATAGTTTCAGGCTTTGCTTTTCCTGAGCAATGGGAAGTTCTTGGAAAACTTTACAACAGGTTGGGGCACCACAAAGTGCTGTTGGATTCCAATAAGCCCCAGCCAACATGCCCAATGGTTCTGGGATGATGACAGCTGTATTCCAACATCTGAAGGTTCTTCACCCTTGTTTGACAGCATCGTTCCCATGTGGAAAACATCCTGAAGACTTGTGGGCCCTGATCCAACAAAGGAGACGTGTGTAGGGCTGAGGCAAATGTGTGTCTACACAGTAATGCTTTTCCAGGCCCCAATTAACTTGGAAGGTGTGTCTGCCTAAAGTTGCATGTCCATCCCTTTTTGGAATTGTCAAGATGGTACATCAGTTTCATGTCAGCTTCCTGCCTAATATACACAGCACTCTAATGTAGAAATGTTTCCACAGCTGAATTAGAAGACCATATCAGCAGCATTCAACAAAAGCTCCACATTTATGGAACTGGGAATAAAGGGAAGACGTACAAAACATATGGGTTCTGTTACATTGGAAGAGGTGCTTTATTTAATAAGGCAATGACTACAACCAATGTCTTGAAGAGGAAAGAGCACCATGTATTTGTGGTGTGATCTGCCACAATCAGAAGTGGCTGATAGCCCTGGTTGCAGGACAGTGTGATCTGATAGGATTATATTCTTCTGGAAAGTCAATAAAAATTTGGTGTACTTTTTCACAGTTCAGAATAGCCCAAAATATTTATTACATATTCTAACTTTCCTCTGAGAAACTCAAGGTTCTGCCCTGTACATCATATCCTAAACAACAACAACCCTCTGAGGTAGATTAGGCGGAGAGACCCATGGTAACTCAGAGAACTTCATGGCTGAGTGGAGATTTGAACCCTAGTGGTTCTAAATAAACCCACACTGGTTCTAAATAAAAAGTATATTCCTTTATCTTTCATTTGAGGGGATGTGCTAAGCATCCCAGAGACTTCCAGCTTGCCACCAATGGAACAGAAATTTGGATGAGATGAACTTTTAGTCTCATCCAGTAGGACTTTTACTGTGTCCTCATGTCTCATTTTTGCTCTGCCTTTACTGTGTGTAGTACATACAGATCTAAAAATGTTCATTTGTGCCTGGTAAGGCTGTTTTTTATTTTGGAGAATTAATGCAGGCCAGATTTGGATTAGTGATGGCACATCCCTTTAACCGCAGATGGATATGCTTGCAACAGATAGTAATTTACATTATCTTGGTTGGGAAGCCTGACCTCAGGACCCACATCTGATGTGCACATGGGAAGTGTGAACTGGCTGCGCATACTGGTGTTCATGTATCAGGATGGCTTTCTGCCAGCCGTTGCCCGGACCCATCTGGAGGAGAGTGCTAAATAAATATTACTCTAATATGAGATTTAGATTTGCATTTGGTGAAGTGTCTTCTTCAGAAATGTCACTCCCTGGGGCATTCTGTGGGCCGCGAAACAATCTTTCATTTGTGGGCACTGGAAATGCGAAGAGTTTAGAAGTATTTCCAGCTTCTGACAAAGCAAACACCAAGCACCTCCATATTAAAGAAACGCACGTGGCCAGTGCTGTTCCATGATTTAGGCCATGTGTGCAGAAGAAATGGTGGCTCATAGGTCTGTTTGCACTCTTAATGGCACCACGGGGTTTTAAAGGCACCTAGAAGCATCTCGTTTTAGTCCTGTTAGGGTAGGGTTGCCATTAGGGTGATGACTTTTTCATTTTTTTCCCTCAAAAATTATTTCCTGTAGCACAAATGGATGAACTTTTGCCTATTAATGACTAAAATGAGGTATATTCCATTGAAATTTTAAAAAAGGTTACGCACAAACCATTTAAAAAAAAATTGTATGCCGTTTTACCATTTCATAAAATTGTATTAACAATTCTATATATATTTCGTATCAAATTTGGACACAACACCACATTCCACAATGGGGAGTGTTCTTAGCAACATAGGGTATACAAATGTCACACCTGCGCAAGGTAAAAGCCCCTTTTTGGGACCTCAAAACTCAGCCAGCAGACCCTGCCGGGCATGCTGGGAAAAGAACCTACGGGAGAGGTAGCAAAACATCGTCCTCTAGCGGCTTCTATACTGTTACTGTTACTGGGAGTCGGCTGAAGCTAAATCCTTCGAAGACAGAGGTCCTCTGGCTGGGTCGGGATGACATGGGGCGGGGGGGCCAACTTCCATCTTTCGCTGGGGCCCAATTAGTGTCAGCCCCTTCTGTCAAGAGCTTGGGGGTAACCTTGGATGCCTCCCTTTCCATGGAGGCACAGGTTGCAACCACAGCCAAGGTGGCATTTTTCCATCTCCGCCGCATTAAGCAGTTGGTCCCCTATCTCTCTCAACCTGATCTAGCCACAGCGATCCATGCGATGGTCACCTCTAGGCTTGATTATTGTAACTCGCTCTACGCGGGGCTGCCCTTGAAACTGACCCAGAAACTCCAGCGGGTGCAGAATGCCGCGGCGAGGCTCCTTACGGGGTCCCGGCTGCGGGATCATATTCATCCAGTGCTTTACCAACTGCACTGGCTCCCGGTGGAGTACAGGATCAGGTTCAAGGTGCTGGTTTTGACCTTTAAAGCCTTATGCGGCTTAGGACCCTCGTACCTACGGGACCGCCTCTCCCGGTATGACCCACAGAGGACATTACGGTCCACAAATAATAACATATTGGAGATCCCGAGTCACAAGGTGGCTAGGCTGGCCTCGACCAGGACCAGGGCCTTCTCAGTATTGGCCCCGACCTGGTGGAACGCTCTGTCCCAGGAGACTAGGGCCCTGCGGGATTTGTCATCTTTTCGTAGGGCCTGCAAGACAGAGCTGTTTCGTTTGGCCTTCGGACTGACGCAGTCTGACCCCACGGTTACCCTCCCCTAAGGTTTTATTTATAATGGTTTTATCTTATTCGTAGATTTTTAATTTTAAAATTGAATTTTAACATTGTATTATTCTGTTGTTTTAACTGAATTGTTTCTTTTATATTTGTGTTGATATTATTTGTTGTTAGCCGCCCTGAGCCCGGTCTTGACTGGGAAGGGCGGGGTATAAATAAAAATTATTATTATTATTATTACTGCAGCTAAAAAAAGCTTCCTTGTGTGTTTGATGACCCTATATAATGTTGTATATATGTGACTCTAAAGCTTGGGTTCGATTTTATATCTGCTTACAGTGTCTTCAAAAATGGTCAAAAAACTGATAAATAAAATTTTAAAAATCATTTTGTGCGTGAGGTTTTTTTTTATCAAATCTCTTTGAAAGTAAGATTTTATCTAATCTTTAATGAAAGCTCATCAAATTATGATACAGGGAAATGAGGTTGTAAAAAAAGTCATCACCCTAGTTGCCATATTTCAAAAAGTGAGAATCCAGACAGAAACTTGTTGATCTTCCTGGACATTTCCTCAATTTCTGCCAGGATACTGCTTCCGGCTGCAGTTTTTTGCGGGTGTGTCCAGAAAATTCTGGACGTACGGCAACCCTATTCTTAGGGCCCATTTCAGACAGTTGAAAAGGGCCCCATATAATTAGATATCAAATCCAATTTCCAGAACTAGATTTTCTTGGAAACGGGGGGGGGGGGGGAATCAGAGCTAGGAAACTGGTCTTATTAAGAACTGAACTGCTGGATCCAGTTAGTGGGTTGTAGCCAATGAAATTGTCCCGGCAGCGCAAGGACTTTCGCTTGTGTAACAGGTCTCCCTTCTCTCCCTTTTCCTTGTCCCCACCTCAAATTTGCTCCAGGGGTTTGGGAGAACTCCCATAATAGATCTGGAGGGGCACGAAGGAAGAGGGGGAGGAAGTGCTGTTGTGCATGAGAACATCCTTGCTCTAACAGGACAATTTCATTGGATACAACCGTAGGTCTAGGACCAGATTTTCTGGATACTGATAAAAAAAAACAACCCAACAACTCTGCTTGATTCAAAGTAAAGAAGGCGTATTTCCTCCTCAGTTTTTACCAAATGGAACAAAGCATTATCTTCTGACGACAGTAGCCTAGTGAACATCAGCAGATAAGGAAATAGCATGCATTATAGCTTAGAGTTAGAAAGTGGGCATTGACAGTGGCTTATAAAATCATAACGGCTAAAGAGAGAAATTATTCCCACTCTCTCAAATGTCTTGGCTACAATTGCCCCGTATGGAGCTTTTATTTGACCCCAGCATGTCAGTTCTTGCAAGTTTGTTCACCTTAACAATGTCTTCAAGATCCTGTGGGTTGAAAGTAAGAATAATATTGATAAGGTCCCTAATCTTATACCAATTTTGCCACAAAAAAGAAAACAAAAGACAAAACAGTTTCCATTTGCTTCAGACTTCTCTGTGTTACCATTGCATAATAGGATGACAGTACTGTCATATGCTAAATAAGGAGAAAAGAAAGAGTTTTCCGTAATTTAAACAGCAAACATGTCAAAAAGAAAGGCATCAGAAATTTATTTCAATAAAAGGCAGCATATTTACAATCATGTCTTTTCAAAAGTGAGAATTCTCCCATACGTGGACAGCTTTTAATACTTGCTGTCTTATCTTCTATGTAAGAGCTATGGAAGGATACTGGAAAGATTTTGGAGCTGGAAATTATTTGCAGTATTGGGGGTGGGGAATTAACTTTAACTAAAAATAAAAACAGTTGATAGCCTTTTGCATAGGAGGGTTTTTTTTGGAAGAAGAAAAAAAACAAACACTTCAAACCAAATGTCAAAATCCCATTTAATTAAAAAAGGAAGTTTATATTTCCATATGGCATGTGTTGACATCTATCCCTTTGATTTACAAGAGTATGGACTACAGGGAGCAGATTGCTTTATTCAAGAGAAATGATATAGGGAAGGAGGGCGATTTGACAGGAAAGAGTGTAGGCTGCCTTAACTTCAGTGCTTGTTAAAACATGAAGGATTAATGGTAAAAAGGGAGGGAAGAATTGTGAATGTCTCCAGTTGAGGATCTTCAAAAATGTTTGGGGTTTCTAAGAATGTCTCAGGCAACCACATGAAAAGAGACTTAGCCACACAGCTCTCTAAATCCAAAACTGGTACCGCTCTACTTATACCATCAAACCAACTGACTTGAAATAGAGCCACAAATTGAATTTATTTATTTTTATTGAAAAAGTACTAAGTCCTTGAAAGGAGCAGAATGGTACGTCAGGAAATCCAGAGACTTCGGGGGGAAGTTTATACTGCAGGTACACAGCAGCGGCAGCATGCACGAGCGCCAAATCTCTGCTGCGGCGAGTGTCAAATCCCAGTGGCTGCGTTTTCTAAAGAGCAGCCATTTTCTTCACATACAGCCTTGTTCAAAATGGAAGGCCTGTATCCTAAAACGTGTCGTGCAAAGGGGAAACTGATGGAATGACGTTGCTCTCTGTGTCCCTAAATCTGCTAGGTTGAGCTGCTTAAGCAGGCCACAAAGTTACGTAACACAGTTTAATAATTCAAAGAGCTACATTGTGTTCTGTAGCTTTGTGTCCTACTTCGGCAACTCAACCAAGCAAATTATTTTCCGAGACACTTAAAAGACCAGAATCACGACCTTTACACGTGCATTATTCAATTCATCTCTATGGGACTGCACCAATGTTAATGGCCAGTGAGTTCACACCTTATAACCTGCTAACCAACTTACTGGTCTAATAACATACAAATATTCATCTATGGTCTCTTTCCAAGCAACCTGTTTATTAAGCATTCATCTTTATTTGTTTGAGGGGAGGCTATATGATGTTGTGTCAAATCAGTGTCATCCCACACTTTCTACTGCATTTTCCTATTGCTTTTCTTACTGTAAGAAGTCCTATGGGGTGTGTGTGACTTTGTTGCTCAAGAGCTCAAAATCAACTTCAATTATGCTACCTAAATTTGCCGGTATGTAATTGAATCCCACCTCAAAATGGCAACAGTCTGGAAGCGCCCAGTAAGAAATAAAGTGAACTGAGTTTTGATGACAACCATATGGAACCAAACAGAAAGTATTTCGGCACTCTGCATAATAAATTCCAGAAACATCGCTGTAAAGATACAACTTTGTTTTGAATCACACAATTCCATACCAGGCACATCTCAAAGGAGCCCTGACATGATCTAAAACCACAAATTTAAACTGAAGAACACTATGGGTCACGTAAAACAGCTTCCACAATTCCCTCCTTCTCCTTGTTCCACACATTGCATTCTACAGTCTACTAGGTAGCATTCACACCATGCTTTTAAGGCACCATGACAGCACTTTATATAGTCATGGCTTCCACCAAAGAATTCTGGGAGCTGTAATTTTTTTGTTAAGAGAGCTGAGAGTTGTTAGGAGAGCTACAATTCCCAAAGTGATTTAGCAATCAAAGCCTCTTCCCTGGGAACTGTAGCTCTGTAAAGGGAATGGGAATCTCCTAACAATTCTTTGGGAAAAGCCATAACTGTTTCAAGTGGTATCATAGTGATTGAAAGGATAGCATAAATCTGGCCCTAGTCAGTACACAAAATGTTTCAAACAAGCAACTTTCCCTTGTAAAAAAGAAAAGAAAATGAAAAATGGAGAGCACAAAGAATTAGATTAAATGCCCTGCTTCACCACAGTTAATTTATAGTAAGTCATACAGCTTTGAACTTGGATCCTATTAAAAATAATAATAAATAGCAATAAATATCATTTTCTTTTTATCCAAGGTCAGAAATCCAATGTGAGAATTCTCACTTTTCATTTTTGTCAAAAAGTATTTGATTGAACTAAACGTCTGATGTTAAAAGGGTTAAGTACAACACAGGTAGCTACAAAGGAAGTGCCTCAGCCTGTTAATGAACTCCATTCTGCCCTGGTGAGACCACCCTCCTTTTTAAGTAAGTGGTAACTCAATCCCTATGTTAACTCAGTTGTGTTTGGGGTTCTTCCAAGTCAAGAAACTCGGTGTGATGAGTCAAAATGAATTGTCTGTAATAATTCACAAAGTGTCCATAACCAAACTCAAACAAAAGGCTCTTAAGTTAGGTTTTACATTTCCTTTCTCAACACTTTTATTTTTCATTTCTCACAGAAAGTAAAGTAATATGAAAATCCTGTGTAGTTTTTGCTGACCACAAATATGAGGGCTTCTGACAGAATTCCTGGTTTATTTATCACATAATATGCATAAATAGTGTAGGAAATTACTGGTGAGTAAAAAGACATAGGAATACTTCTTCCTCACACTTTGCAAATTTAGTAGGGAGTAATTCAGTGGGAGTTACCTCTAAGCAAACATGCTTACAATTGTGCCACACGTTGTCTCTGTTCAGATGTAATGCTAAACTATGGCTCAGAGGGATAGGAACAAGCCTAGGAAAGCCTGGGGCAAAAACACACCCAGTACAGCTGTGAGGCGAAGATTGGAAGCTTTCAATAAATCAGTTTAGCATTATGTCCAAATCCTAAACTGTGGTTACTCTTAACTCTGTATTGAAAAAGCCAGTTTTTAAACACACAATTTGAACTGGACTTTTTTTTTGTAATGGTAAAGATCAACCACAGTTTGCTGGGTTCAGATGGGATGACAAACTGTGGTTAATTTTTTAAAAAAATGGAAGCAAAGGCTTCAGAACTCCTTGTCATCAAAAATGGGGGGAGCACACAAGTCTTAACTAGGGTTATTTCCATCACAATAAACAATGGTTTATCATGCTGTACAAATTTAGCCATTGTCTGATAGGTCATCTTGCAAACCTGCTACTCTGAGTCTCTCATCTGCCACTTTTGGCAACCAGTGGTACCCTGTTCTCTGTCACCATGTTTCTTTTTGATATTCCGCATGGGTGTTATCAAAAGGGTATGTGACTTCTCAAACTGCGACCCTGGAAGCATCGCATGGAGGAAGCAGAGGAGGAAAGCTTGGGCAATCCAAACATTAAGGCTTCATGTTGATGGCTGGGATACGTCCAAAACATAGCAATAAGGTATGGGATATATTTAACTTGATCAAAGTCTTGTGGTGTAAGGGTAAGCAAGCTTCTGATTTACACAAGAACTTTTCATCTTGTAGAATAAACAGCTAAAGAAATACAGTATAAATACACCAAAATGTGGACCTAAGAGAAATATGTAATTCAAAAGCTTTCTGAGTACTTTCTGTCCACAAAAGCTGGTCTAATAAAAATAGTACCTATTATATGCTTTGCATCTTTTATTTATTATAAGGGGGAAATGTTGCATTGTGATGTCTAAGCACATTTTCTTGAAAACCTGTTGCTGCTGCTCTAATCTTCTATGAGAACTGAACTGGACATCGATAGTACCCAAACTACAAGACCAACGAGTTTACAAATCATGTACAACCACAACAGCCACCAGAATCCTCTTCTGTGCAGAGTTTGGTTGAACCTTAAGACCTCATCAATGATCGGGGCAATTTTAGCAAGTAGCCCAGAGGAGATCTAAGGATAGATAAGCACATGTTTACATTTCGTGCTTTACCCTAATTGTTTCTAAGCAATTGACATTTGGTGCTCTTCAATCTGTGTCACTTGGGCACACTTCTATCAGTTCACTGTCAAAATAATTACAGTAATCTCTTCTTATCTTTTGATTTAATTATAGCTTCTGGGGAAGACTGACAGACTATTATATTTGCCCAAAGCCATCCCTTCTACTAATGTATCATTTACAAGTCGTGTCAGTGGGTAATTAGAAATAATCTAAAATTAATTGAACATTGCACTGAGCTATGTTGCTAAGTTTGGGAGATAAGTAGAGGTGTAGCAGAAAACCCAGATATGCCAGTTGCTCAGACCACTTTGTTTGAGAAGGGGCAATAAACGTAGTTGAAAAGTCAGCAATAATGTATATTACAACACAACCACCCTAAAAGGAAACCTAGTTCTAGAAAGTTCCAGGGTCTGGTAATGGGGAAGAGGCTCGTTGCTATGGTAGGTTCAAGCAGATTAGGGCTATTTTTTATTTTATTCTTATTAAATTTTGGAAAGAAGAAAGAATATGGAGAAAAGTAAACACAGAATATCATAAGCAGAACCATATGTACCATCCCATACGCAGAGATTCACTAATGACAGACACCTTGTGAGTGCTGCCGCCTACTACTGTAAAATGAGGAGCAACAACTGAGGTCTTTTTCTGCTATAGCCCCAGGATTGAGGAACCACCCGCAACAAGAAACCCACCAAATCAAGGAACTTGGTCTGACTAAAAAGGCCTTGAAAACCTTGTTCAGGTGCCGTTTTTATTTCTGTTTGAAGTTTTTATTGACGTTATCTTGCGATATATCATTATCAGCTTTGGGAATATTTCATTGCACTGAAAACATGTTATTATTTATTAAATTATCATCCAAAATAAATAAGGAAATAATAAAACAGAATTAACAGTTTCACCAGCCGACATTACATAAATGTAAATGTAAATAATTGCAAGCGCTTTCCTACCCTACATGATTTTTTCTTCCTATCCCCCCCCCCACCAACTAAATAATAAATGTGGCCACAATTAAGAGATACAATGGCAGATGTGGGCTTGGTTTTCCTTGCTCAGATTTTTGCAAGATATGCTGCTTACAAGACAGAAAAAAATCGTGCCATATGTCAAAGCCTGCAAGCATATGCAGAGCAGGTTATCTGGATCATGGCCTAAAACTGAGATCTTAGAGTGTTACTTTACCTGCACATCACACTGTTATGCTCTTATTATTTCCCAATATTGCAAGCAGAGACTAGACTAAGCCAGGGTTGTCTTAAGACATATATTTCTGCCTGAGGTGGACACGATATTCCCCTCCCCTGCCTTCCCATATTCCGTCCACAAAATCTGCTTCAACTGGCACCTGAATCTTATTTCAACAAAGATGATGGAACGACATCCTTCCTCTACCATACCTGAGGGCAGCAGGCAAGTGTTGTGGGTTCTGCTGCAGCAGCCTGGCATCTGCCGCCTGAATAAGCTGCCTCCCTTTGCCCAATAGTAGGGCAGGCCCTGGACTGAGCTGAAAACAGCAGAGACCTCAGAATATATTAAAGCGGCTCTCAGGACAAAGAGTTATTACAAATCCTTAGCTTATGGGTGACTTAATTCAAATATTTCTCTTTCTGGCCATCCAGAGTCACATTTCAAACACATGAGAGCAAATGTTAACCATGTTCTCCATTATAAAATCCTTAGCCATTTGCTATGTTTCCATGAACAATAAGAAACTGCAGTGCAAAGGAGAAGTCTTAACCACAAAAATACTAAACAAATTTGTTATACGAGCTGTCAAAATGAATTCAGGATGGATCTTAATCCAGGCTTAATAAATATTATTTTATGGGTAAAGAAAATATTTTGATTGTTCCAATAGGAAGGATTCCCGCCCGCCCCACCACCACCACCTTTTGAACAAAAAGCATTCTTACTTTCCTAATGGTACATTTGTTTGCCATTTCCTCCCTTCACTGTTTTGATTTTAACTCTTGCCCACACATTTTCCCCATCTAAACTCCTTTTGAATATAATTTTAAGAATATACGTTTGTGGGATGTGTGTGCATGTGTGTGCTGCAAACCTTTTATTCATGATCACTCTTCCTGCTTTAAAACAGGGAGTCCTGTGGGTGGGGAAATGAGGCAAAATATGTGTCGGGAAGAGTTTCCTGCTTACTGGCGGTCCCCCAAATTTTGCAGGAAAAAATGTGAGACTTCATGCGAGGGACATAGGCACACATATCTTGAGGCCAACCCCTCTCCCAAATCCTTCAAAAGTTCTGCCTTATGGGCATGTTGATGCGTATGGGCAAGCTGGCCAACATTTGAATGTGGATATAGATCCGAGTTCTTTCCACATTCAACCACTACAGTGCAAGGCCTATACTGGATAGACACAGAAGTGCCTTCCCATCTGTCACTCAACATAACCCACATACACTGACTACTGCCACCAGAAGTGGATTTTTTTTTTTTACCCTGTATCAACAGTGTCCAATGCCTTTGTTGCACGTGAGCTTAATGTAATTCCCTTACGAGTTTCAACCTAATTTGATCAACAGGGTGTCTGTTTTCACTAGCACCCAGGAAGTTTCTATTCAAGACTGTGCATGGCGCTGTTTGATCTGGGCTGCTGCATTCATTTGCTTGCTGTCATACTTTGCTTTTTTTGGCTCTTGGCAGGCTCTTTCACAAAAGGGTACTTAGCTGGGGGCAGAGGGCTCCAAACTGGACTATGAAAAATTATGTTCTCAGGTGCAGTGTCCAACAGATGATTGACGCTGCCAGCTCTAATAGCTCCAATCACCTGTTTGGGGCAAGGTGGGCAGATTTGAGACAGCCTATTACCCCTCATAGCAGGATTCACTAATTTATGGTCCTGCAGATGTTGAACTACAATTCCTATCATCCTTTGCCACTAGCCATGCTATCTGGGTCTGATGGGAGTTGTAGTTCAACAGGAGGGCCGTAAGACTGGTATCCCCTTCCTCATGGGAAATCAGAGGTGCCAAAGCTAGCAGGACAGGTTATCTCCCCTGTGCAGATATATCATATGGTGCAGCAATGTACATTCTGGGCACCTCTATTACATTTTTGTACTATGTCTCAAATATTAATTGCTGAGACTTATTACCTTGGAACCTCAGCCAATAGTTTAGTCAGCTTAGATAACTAGAATTGATCTTTTTTTTAAAAAAACATATTATTGTGAGGTATAAGAAGCTGTGCTTGTGTATTTTATTGCTGAAAGCTCAACCTGATCACCCAAATCCGCCGACAGGAGGTGCTTTAGAAATAAAAAAATGTTAATAATGAAATTGTGTTATTGTGATAGGTAGATTTAAGGTATACACGGTGTCTTTATACTGCACGGAGCTAATTCATTCCTATTTTCTGAGTTCATGCGGTGAATCCATATGCTTTCCCCTTTGTTAATTTCTTAAAAGGTCACTGCCCCTCTGTGATCAAGCTTCCAGGGAAAATTTCAATACTTCAACCAGTGATTGAATGCTTTTAGCTTCACTTTGCAGAATGTATGGGATATTAATCATCGTTAAATTAATGTTGCTCTCATACAAAGATTCTTTTTTGGGGGAAGTAGGTTTGCCAGTCGTCCTGCTGTGGGGTCAGTGGGTGGGAGGCTGTTGATTTTAGACCCAGAGTAGGGGACAGTTGGAGCCAGGCTTTTAGTGATGGATCCCTTGGCTTTTGGAGATGCTGGAGCATTTCAAAGCAGTAACTGTTCTCCATCTCGTGCCAGATAACGCAGTATGATGCTCCACTGTTTGCCGAGGACTCCCACAGAGGCATCTCACATAAGGTAAAGCCATTGCCTAGAATTCAGACCAAGCTAAAAGGGAAATTGTGCTAACGGTTACAGGAGGAGATGCTACAAAAAGGCAAGCCAAGAAACGCTCGCTCGTCATGCACAGTGTGGCTGGCAAACTGCTGTGGAGGAAGAGACAAGAATTCCTTAGCAAGTTCTTTGTTATACTAATGTCAGGTTTCTTTGTGGGTATGAAATAGACACGGGCGGGGGTGGGGGAGGGTTCATAGTGATGTTCAGATGTGTCAATTTCACTTTCCTCTCAGTTCCTCATTTTTTCCAGTCTTAAATTCAGTTTTCCACATTTTCACAGTAATTTGTGGTATGTTTTTAAAGCTCTCCTTAAAATTCAACAACATAATAGTACATCTTTTTTCCTAATATGCATCTTTTTGTAACCTTAACACCTACATTTTTGTGAGCAACTGCCCCAATATAATGCATTTTGGGGGGCATTTTTTCCACCATTATTTGCATGTTGTAACCTGCTTTGAGGGTTCCGCCCCCCCTTACAAGCAAGTGGTTGGGGTGTGTGTGTGTGTGTGTGTATATAAATACAACTTTATGCCATTTTTCTCCCAGTATATGCCATGTTGCACACATTGTATCATTGGATAACTGCATCACAAAAATGGTAAAAGTGTCCATTTCAAAGAAGAACTGTGTTCACACGTTGTCTCAAGAAGTGCAAATCTGATAGTTTCTCACACAAATGGAAACAGAATCAAATCCCCCTCCCCCACCAAATCCCTGGGGAGGAAGTAGTCCCAATTAAGAACACTGCCCTGTGCTCAATTTCTAATAAGACATTTAAGGAGTGCTTAAACTGCTTTGGAATCTACATACCTTCTTGCCACACCCCTGCATTCCAGCTGTTTGGGGATTAATGATGATGACTCAGCCTGCCTCTTGGACATTACCCTAAGCCAGTGATGGGCAACCTTTTGAGCTTGGTGTGTCAAATTTTGCCAAAAAACTGAGCATAACTCAGGTCGTGTGTCACTTTGAGGGGGAAAAACCATAATTTCGCGATGTTTATAGTTTAAATAACAAAAATGTATAATTATAATATATAACTGTATTTAATAAACTGTATTTAATAAAGCCAAAGTCTCTTGATCTCTGGGTCTCTTTATCCTTGATCACAACAACTTCAGAAATGGGTCCAAAAGAGCTGAAATGCTGCTCCAGGCCTTGCTCATCGGTGTCAAAATTCAGCCCCCCCAACAAACAGCTTTCCTTCTCCAGAAGACATAATGGTGGTAGGGAGGAGTCGAAGAGACGCTTCCTGGGCTCAAGCAGCTGAAAATGCGTTACTAGTGACTTTTTTGTTGCTGAATTTCATGGGCTAAACCTGCAATTGAAGGTTGGTATTTTGTGCACTTCACGCCCAAGCAAGTGCTACTAACTTCATCTGTCAATCTGTTCCTTTTGTTGGTTTTGATATTATTTAATGCTGAGAATAAGGTCTCACAAAAATATGTAGAGGGGAAAATTGTGAGTAAAGCCATTGCTATATTTTTCAGGGTGCTAAAAGTGTCTGGTACTCGGTTCCAGGCACTCCATATTTCCTGTTCGTAGGGGCACTCCTCTTGATTCTCCTAGCGGCACCTTTCCAGATTCTCAAGCTTTGACCTCAAGTCAACAAACACCTGAGCCCAGATGCTGTCTTGAAATTCTGCAAGTTGCATCTCCAAATCATCAATTTGCATCCATTGGAAACCATTTAATTCCAAACTACTGTAGACTACTACATCAGGATACTTAATTATTTTTATGGTCTGTTCTAGGCTTCTAAATTGATTAAATCTATCACTGAACTGGTCAAGTAACGAGTCTAAAACATGCTGGTACTTTATATGCAAGGGTTCCATTTCATTTTGTACAGCTGCACTGGCCTTCTCAAAATACGTTTTTACTCGAGGAAAATACCTATAAGTTTTAGTTTCTACATCTCGCTTGAAAATGTAAAGCTTCCTTTCAAAAGCTTTTATGTATCCAAACATAACGTCAATACTTTTGCCAAAACCTTGCAACTTTAAGTTCAGTTCATTCATATGAAAAGAGAGATCTGTGAAAAACATCAGGGTGTTGACCCACTTATCATCATTGAGCTCAGGAAAGTTTCCCAGATCCTTATCCTCAAGAAATACCTTGATTTCTTCAAAGCACTCCACAAAGCGCTCAAGAACTTTGCCTCGGCTCAGCCATCTTACATTATTGTACATCAGCAGTCCACTGTAAGTGGAATCAACCTCCAGTAAAAGTGCAGAAAATTCTCGCTTGTGAAGGGGGCGAGCAGCTATTAAATTAACTATTTTTGTAACAACTGACATTAAGTCGTTTAAGTTGGTGAATCCTGCCTTGGCACATAAAGCCTCCTGATGAATAACACAATGAAAAGGCACAATCGGATGTCCAATAGCTTCCGTAAACAATTTGACAAATCCGACTTTTTTCTCCACCATGTTTGGTGCCCCATCTGTTGTCACTGACGCTATTTTAGAGATATCAATGCTTAGGTCACGGAATGTTTGTATAACAACTTTACATATTTCGCTTCCTGATGTACTTGTTGGCACTGATACTAACTTTATCAACTCTTCTCCCATTGTGAGACCATCAGAATATCGACCAATAATGGCCAACTGAGTATGTGATGTGACATCAGTAGTTTCATCAAGAGATATCGAAAAATATTTACAATTACTTATGTCTTTCTTTAATTGATGTTTTACGTCTGTATTCAGTCTCATTATTCGGTCTTTTGTGATATTTCTACTGAGTGGTAACTCAGATACTCTCTTAATAATTGCATCTTTATTCTGCATATCATGAAATAGAAGTGGTGCACATCTTATTAGAGTTTCTTTAAAAAATTCTCCCTCACTGAGTGCTTTTCCATGCTGAGCTATGGAGTGAGCAATGCTCAAACTTGCAGATGTTAAAGTTGCAGAGCCATTTACAAATTTAAGGATGGAATTAGATTGGGTCCTATAAAGGTTTAGCTGCCTGGAAATGTATTCCTTCCTTTCATCCTCACTTTTTTTCAAGAGCTGGGAATGATTAGTTTCAAAATGTCTATTTATATTCCACGTTCTGCTTACTACCGTTTCAGTACATAGAATGCAAAATGATCTGCCATTTTTTTCTATAATGCCATACATCTCGGTCCATGTCTCTTGAAAGGGTCGGCTACTGCTACTAGCACTTCCTTTACTTAACCTTGGTTTTTTATTTTTTGGGGTCTCCATCAGGGGGGCAGTGACAGAAGATATTTCTCACTTATCTCAGTAACGATGGTCAATTATAAATCAACAACACCCCAGAACAGTAGATTGGATTATGGTTGCTGTGGTTATGTGGTTGCTGGTAATGGCGATCACAAGGCCCCCAGAGATGAGTAGTGGTTGTCCTTATTGAAGTAAGATAAGATATTGTTTCCCCTTAAAAAAAAAGGAAAGGAAAAAGGGGAGGAAAAAAATTATTAAAGTTTTTTTAAAAAAAATTAAAAAGGGGGAAAATAAGGCAAAACCCAGAGGTCTTTCCCAGTGGGACTCTAGGCTCAGGCCTTCCTCGTGGCCCTCTTCAGCCCACCTCTCCCCTCACTCCCAACTCCTTGAGAGGAGGTTTCAAATGCATTGGGGTTGACCCCCTCTTTCCCTTGCGGTTTTTTGTGGGGGTTTTTGCGCCACTGCGGTCTCTTAATTACAAGGAGCAATTAAGATGCCGGGAAGGGGCTGCACAGTTGCTTAAACGTTTTAGGAATCAAAAAAATAAAGGAGGCTGAGTATTCCTCTCAATAGCATCAACACACACACACACACCCCACATACACACGCACTGAGCTACTCTCACATTGCCAATACTTACCCAGGAGAGAAGCAGGAAGGTAATGAGGCTCAGCAGAGGCTGCAGAAAAAATCCCTCCGAAGGCAGGTAGCGATGGAAATCCGATGTGGTGCAGCAGCAGAAAAAGGGTTTGAATGCTGCCGCGCCGGCCAAAATGTAGTCAAACCCTGCCCCCCAGCTGGCCCTATAGGCCAGCCAAGAGGCTTTGCAGGGCAGCAGGGAATAGGCTGGAGCAGGGGGCCAAAACACACCCCCTGCTTAGCGCTGGAAGCTGGAAGCGTTTGGCAAAGAGAGATCTGCAGGGCAGCAGGGATAGGCTGGAGCAGGGGGCCGAAACACGCCCCCTGCTTAGCGATGGAAGCCGGAAGTGTTCGGCAAAGAGAGATCTTTCAGCTGCCGGCAGGAGATCCCTCCCGTGTCAGTGAAAATGGCTTCGCCTGTCAGCACTGACACGCGTGTCATAGGTTCGCCATCACTCCCCTAAGCCAATGCAGTGTGTTTCATTCTTTTTGAATGTTTCGTGTTAGCAAAGGAGCCCATGCCGGTGCCCTCCGCACTTGGAGCTGGGGCAATGTTGATATGGGAAGTAGCCTTGGTGTACATTTGTCTCACAAAACCAAGACTTTTTGATGTTAACGGAGTGATGCAGGAAGTATGCACTATAGCAATTCCATGTGCAATGCTAACATAACATCAGATGTGGCCTAAACTACCTATGTGGGAGAGATACCCTTCATATTCTCAGAGGCATTCTGGGTTATTTTTTATTACAATGGTACCTTGGTTCTCAAACTAAATCCATTCCGGAAGTCCGTTCCAAAACCAAAGCATTTCAAAACCAAGTCACGCTTTCCCATAGAAAGTAATGCAAAATGGATTAACCCGTTCCAGACTTTTAAAAACAACTGCTAAAACAGCAATTTAACTTGAATTTTACTATCTAACGAGACCATGGATCCATAAAATGAAAGCAATAAACAATGTACTGCAGTCACACAATCAATCAATCAATCAGCAGCTGAACTGGATCCCACACAGTCACCAAAACAAAACAAAAAGAGCCACAAAAGCAAAAATGCAAAATAAATAGCAAAAGCCGACAGACCTCAGCGTAACACTCAAAATGGAAGCATGGCACTCAAATCGGAAGTGTAAAACTCAAAACGGAGCACGTTCAGCTTCTGAGAAAAGTTCGCAAACCGGAACACTTACTTCCGGGTTTGCGGTGTTTGGGTTCCAAGTTGTTTGAGTACCAAGGCCTTTGAGAACCAAGGTACCACTGTACTCCACTTTTATTGCATAGGTGTTTCAACTTTACTCCAAGATGATCAATGAAGCATACACTGTTCTCTACCCATGATATCCTAACCACAACCCTGCAAGGTAGGCTAAGCCAAGAGACTGACTGCCCCAGAAAAACATTGTGACATGTATTCATCACAATTTAGAAACACATAGAGAACATCCGAACAAGGCCAAGTATCCAGACATCTCACTCAGGGCATTTTGGGGGATGGAAGAAATTCACAAGCAGAGAGCACAGGTACACACAGCCTCATCTCGGAGCCACACTGGGAACATGGGACTGCTCTAGAAATACAATAATCAATGAAGGGTTCGTGTTCAGCTAGGCTAGACTGGAAAGGTTCATGTTTTAACTATAAACCTAGCACACATCTGGGAAGAGGAAGATTTGAATTCTGGAGACAATACAATATAAGGAGGTGACCATTCTGCGGAGGGGGTTCCGTTCCTGGTCCCCGCGTGTGTCGGCAGAGCATACTTAAGCCCGCCCTGTTCTACTCTCAAATGGTTGTCACCTGTATACAAGAGATTTATGCACAAATACAAAATATTTTCTAGCCAAAGTTTAGCACTTTTAGTCTTCATTGGAAAAATTACACAGCAATCCTAGACATGTCTACTCAGAATTCAATGGGATTCATTCCTAGGTAAGGTTGTATACAATAGCCTCGCAAGCCTTAATTATAGCCACAACTCTTCCATTGAAATCTACAGGACTTTAAAATGCTAAACATTTCTTTTGCTGTTAAACAGCTTTACAAACAGATAGCGAATTAATAAGGGGTCCTGCTAAAATGTGTCTGAATCTACAATTCATAGAATACAGATCTCACCTGGTTTGACAGGACCGTACTATATAAATGATATTATAAAACAAGAGGACATATTTATGCTTTCTATCAATGAAGCCTGTTCCAGCTTCTTAAACCAAACAAATGCTGTCATGTGCTTTTGGGTATCCATAATACAAGCCATCTGTGAAAGGCTGTTTTTTCCCCGTTTTTTGCAAAGGCATCCTTTCCAGGACGCTCTGATGATTCTGTCACTGCTTGGCAGGTCATCAACATCCCTCTAATCCCCTTCATGAAATAAAACTTGTGAGCAGGATCTTCTGAAGGAACAGGCGAAAGATTTGAAAGTACGCCATGCCTGCTTTCACAAATGCAAAGTTTTGCCTTTAATCAATGTGTGTTTTACTGTGCTGGTTGCCCCTACTGAAAAAGGGTATCCAAAAACACTGTTTTCAACACCTGCTAAAAACTTTATTGTTTAGGCAAGACTACTTAGAAATGTAATTTTATTTATGTATACAGTATTTGCTTTTACAACTGTTGATTTTATCTGCATTTTGACCATTTTATTGTCTGCTGTTTTCAAGGTCTGTTTTTTTAATCATTATTTCATTTTAATGACTATTTTAAACTTTATGTAAACTACCAAAAGACAGTTTTTGATTAAGCAGTATATAAATCTTGTTGAGTAAATAAATAGAATATATGGACAGGCTAAGTAGTCTGACCAATTTAGAAAGACAAGTCCGCTTAACTTATAGAGTGGGTGGTATTGCGGCCGGGCCTCGGGGCCTGCACTGATCCAGCCTGGGGCCTGAGATGGGCACTCTCCTAGCTGGGGCTTGGCCATGCCAATGGTGCTGGGCAGGGTCCTGCCCAGGAAGGCAGGCCCCACTGACCAATCAGCCCTTGGTGGGGGGCATGTCCGCAGTAGATTTAAGCCAAGGCGCAGCCGGGAGAGGGTGATTGGTTGCCGTAGGAGCTAATGGCTGGAGATCCTTATGGAAGGGGGCAAGTCTTTTTCCACTCTCTCCCTTGGCTGGAGGTGACATCATCAAGGTGTGTGTGAAATGGGGGGGGGGTGGAGAACCAAAAGAAACTGGCAGTCTTGGGACTGGAACTGAAAAAAAAGATATAGAGCCTTCCTTCAGAGTTGATGGATGGAGGTGATGGTAGATGGCACAACATAGTCGCTTCTGTGAGTGGAGAGCACCATCACTGATTAGGGGAAGCTTCTCCCTGCTGATCTGAAGCTACTTCACTGGTGGAAGCTAGCACAAAGGCCTGAAACGAGTTGTTTCAGCGCGGGAGGCCAGTGGCTTTGGTTACACTGGGTCCAAAGACCTGTACTTTCCAAAAGGGGCCTAATCCTTGGATTTTTGGAGCTGATATAGCAAAATATAAAACTATCTCACATACATACCCATTTTCTGTCCTGGTGGGTGTGGAACAGCAAGGTTTGGGATGCCACAGTGGACCCACCATTCTACACTATTCCACATCTCCCCTGCCCCGCAAAACTGCAGTGTAAGCCACTCAAGAGGCTACCATAACAAATCAGGAAGCACCTGGTGGCAAATCATGCCTAGTCCATGTAAGCTAGTATTGTCCACTCTGTCTGGCAGTTGCTCCCAATGGTCTCAGGCAAATCACATTACCTCTATACAATCTTTATAACCGGAGATTGAACCTATGCCCTTTTAAAATGTGTTGGGGGAGGTGTTATTGGGTTGTTCTTGTTTTTATTTTGATAATGTACTTTGCGGTTTTATATTCTGATTTTATTGTGTGACACACACACCACACACACACACACACATTTTACATCTGCATGACATATGAAGAGGATGGATGCAAGCAATACCTCTGTTAAATCTAATTCTTCCCTATCTCACACACTGGGGAAAAGAGATATCCCCAAGTTACCATGAAAACAAGGATTAAGAACACACATACGAGAGAGAGAGAGAGAGAGAGAGAGAGAGAGAGAGAGAGAGAGAGAGAGAGAGAGAATAAAATATACTTCATGCTTAGTCTGGAAGGTGAAATAATTATTTGAGCCAGGTCAGATGGAAGACTTTTTTAAAAAACACCCTTCAACATGCTATAAATATATATATATATTACAAGTCATGGTTTTATAACTCATAAAATAACATAGCTGAATTTCCACTTCCCTGCCCCCACAGTTTAAACCAGCAAGTGCCTAAACTTCTCCAGCCAAGGGAAGCATTTTCTTAATGCTTCAGCTAATAGGTGAATATGAAGTTTCATTCTCAGAGGAATCAAGAGACACATATGATAAACAGTTTAAATGTGGGGGGGGGTTAGTATGGGTATCTTATTGCTGCTGGACAAAAGCTTTGTGTGTGGCTTAAGGGTTGTCCACCACAGCCTTCACACAACTCTGTGTGTCCATTCCCAGTATTTCAACTGCACCCATTTTTTGTTTTGTTTTTGCTATTAGTCATCATTTATGGGCTGGGTGGAGGTGAAGATGCAGCTTTAGACTTATGTAATGCTTTATTAGAAAACAGAAATAAAAGGCTGCCTGCTTGCTAAAGTTTGATGGAATGGAAAAACAGGCTCAGAAAAAGGATGCCACCTGGAGCTCGGGAAAATTTGAAAGAAAGGAAAAACCTTGGGGGGAAAGTGATGATGTCTTTTACATCCCGCCCAAGACTGTTCACTATCCCCTTTTCAAATAACAGCCACAGAATACTATGATATAATGATTTATGCGCTTGAAATCAAGGAGGAAGAGGCGGGAGAGTTAGTGTCCATCGTTCATATAAAGGACATATAATGTTTGCCACTTAATTACAAGTTCCATCATTGTCAGTGAAATGAAAGGGAAAGCTGTACGACTTTCAACATTGTCCTTCATTACTAGGGTATGGTCCTGGGATCTTTATCCATGTGATGAGCATCAGTATGGCCTTTTAGCACCTAGGAGACATTCCTGCATTCCTTTACAGGACTTGGCATGTGAACTTCAGAGAATCGATTCCAGAGATATGAGCAGATATTTATACTAAGCATCCGTAGATGGATGGGCAAAGAAGAAGGAAATGAGTATTAAGGAAGTTGGATTGGAAAAAAATGAAAAGAGGACACCTAAAATAAAGGTCCGGGAGAATCAATGGCTGCTGCACACACACAAAGAGACTTTTTGGTAAAACACAATATTGCCCATATTGCCATCGTAGCGATGCGTCAAACGTGCTCTCAAGAATCTGGAATTCTGGCAGCCTCAGAAAACAGGCCACTGGAGCACTGTATATATCAACATATCTTTACTTAGGAAAAGAAAACAGCAAAGGAGAAATGAAAATCAGGGAAGGAAAGCAACTCCAGCCAACATTGGCCACTAAATACAGATTTTCAGTTAACTTCAGTGTGTTTAATTCTAAGATAGGCATTTCTGATTCCATCCACCCAGTTGAAAAGGGAAAGACCACACCAGAATAAGCAACAAAGGGTGGTCAGATCCATAATTTAATGACAGCGTATGGAAGCCACTACAGAAAACTTGGGGGTAGGAGGCATAGGGGAGAGAAACATTCTATAGTGTGGTTAAGGGGCTGATTTCTAGAACCAAGCCACAGTATTTTCCAAGCCTGGGCAGCTTTTATTGAAATTAAAATAGAAAACCTAAGGCCATATCCCACACAGAAATTGACAGGTTAGCAATGACATGGAGCCTACCATGGTGAGTATGACTGGATGGCGACGCTTTAGAAAGAAAAGAGAAACATCTGCAGAACCCAACACCACACTGCCATGTAGGAGCCATCTACCAAGCATGGCTGTCAGTCTGCAGTTCTAGGCAGCCCAGGGCCACTTCTGCATTTCACAGATTCATAGAGCTGGGTCCCATCTAGTCTCATCCTTGCCCAGAAGCAAGACTTTCCACCTGTCACTGTAGTCTAGCCAGTTGTGGCTGTCCTCATGGCAGCAATCAAAGATCCTGGTTTGGTCCTGATGTAACATTTTTTTTTCTTCCACAAAGGATGACCCATGGAAGCTGTTACATAAGAATGTGGGAGCCAGGGCTCTTCCAGGTGATGTGATGATTAAGCATTCAATCTGATTTATTCTTCGCACATAATTTGTGTGGAGATTGTACAGTGTCACTCTTTATCAAGCATTCATTCATACATACCACAAACATTTTCTGGGTGGTTTGGTCTTTTTTGGGGGGGGGGAGGGGGTTGGTTGGTTGGAAGTGGGTTTGATGCCAAAGAATGCCAAATCCAATTTAATTGTGCAACCTAAATTTGCCAGTTTATGACTGAATCACACCCGCAAAACAGCAACAGCCTGGAAATGGCCCCCGTCAATTTTGCAGCATAGATCTGGAAATAAGAGGTAACTGGTCGAGAATGCAGCAGCCATGCTTTTTAACTGAGCCACATAATAGAGATGAGGACTACTGGACTTTAAAGTTATGCAGTAGTTACTACATAGTTCCAAGGCTCAGTTCAAAGTGCTGCCTTTGACCTTTAACACCCTAAATCAGCCTTCCCCAACCTCATTCCAGATGCTGTCGAACTCCAACTCACTATCAGCCTCACTGGAAAACTGGATATATTAGGCAAAATTGCATATAAATGTGTAAATTAAGAGAAATGCCCACTAAAATGCTGGTGATTTTTTGTGAGGTATCTAAACACACACACACACGCAGAGAGAGAGAGAGAGAGAGAGATTCAGAAATGTGTCAAACTGAAGGTCGGGAAAATGAGTGAAAATGAAATTGACAGGTTCATCCATCCTTATCTGGGAATAAGACCAATTGCCTCAGTGTGGTTTACTTCTGAGTAAACATGCCCAGGACTCCAGTGCACTTTCAATTCTTGAAAAGAAGCAATTAAAACCATGCTTTTGTTTGTGTTTCTTCAAGCTCGATGAAATGCATTTATCAAGACCTCACCAATGGCTATTGTTTTTGAAAACTGGACACGGTCGATAAATAAAACTGTGAACACTGGAAGTCTGGGATGCAGGTTAGGGAACATTTCCTTTGCAAATTTTAATATATATTATATATGAAATGAGACTAAATAATAACATAGTTGGTTTCCACTAAGTAATCAAAGAATGACATCATTATATATATATATATATATATATATATATATATATATATATATGAATCAGTGAAGTCAGCTTTTATTTGGAAGGCCAAGAGTAAGCTCTCCAGCCAAGGGTGAGTTCTTTTGATCACATGAGCTATGATTAACCAGTCAGGAAAAAGAAATTCTATCCAGCCACTATTCTGCTCCACTATTCTCCCCACCCTCTACCCCATAAGTACGGTAGCTCAAGCATGGTTGCAGCTAGCAACACTAACAATGCATTGGGGAAGAGCACTTAAAATATCTGTGGGGATTTTTAAAGAAATAGTGTCATGGCATTTCCTGCAGTCGTATGCCTTTAGCACAATCTTAAATCCAGATTCAGGTTGTTTGTGGTTTCAAACTGGATGTAATTTTAGTGGATCTCGATCAGAAACATAACAAAAATGCTGACTCTCGTGGCAGATGTGAAAGTCCTCACATGATTCCCCATTCACTGAATCCTTCCTTATTTTTAGCCTCAGCATGCTTAAATAGATTAAACAAAACTTTTGATTTTAAATAGACATGTTGGTATTGACCTTGAAAGCCCTAAATAGTTTGGCATTAGAGGTTATTTGAAGGATGGCAAAAACAAGAGACGACAACTGCTTTTTCTCAAAAAGTGCCAAGTTTTCTTGGTGCCCAATTTCTTTTGGAAAGAATTCCTCTCCTCTTCAAGGGCTGATCTCGATACTGACTTCTTCATTCAGGAGCTTATTGAGTCAAAATCTGAAAGACTAGCCACACACATATAAACCTGCCCAGGGCTTAAAATTGGCATCAAAGGCCTTTCTTCTCAGACTCACTGCCATAAGATGTATCAGAGTAGTATTCTTCTTTGGCGATCACTTGTAATCGAGTATGATTGTCTTCCATAGTGTCTTCCATAGAACACAGTCTTAATAGTGAGTCCGTAAGTGACAGTGGAGGCCAGTTCTGAATACACACATCCTTCCACAATGAAGTCATTGTTTTCCGGGCAGGAGTTGATCATGGTGAGGGTTGCCAAATTTCTTCTTATTTCTTCTTCTTCTTTGGTGATCACTCGTAGCCGAGTAAGATTGTCTTCCATAAACATGGTTTTAACAATGAGTCCGTAAGTGACTGTGGAGGCCAATTCTGGATCCACACATCCTTCCACAATGGGGACATTGGTTTCTGGGCAGGAGTTGACCACGGTGTGAATTTGCCAAGCGTGCCTTCCTCTTAGCACGTTTCTCCCTTGCATCCTGAGTTTGAGTGCCTTCAAAGCCCATGACACCTTTGGTAAAGACTGTTCTCCAATTGTAGTGTTTATACTACATTTATTTAGATTTGCCTTGAGAGAGTTTTAATCCTCTTTTGTTGCATTAGGCTTTCCATTTTTAAGTTCGGAATAGAGTAGTTGCTTTGGAAGATGATAATCAGGCATCCAAATAACATGACCAGTCATGAAGTTGATGCTGAAGAATCATTGCTTTGACACTGGTGATCTTTGCTTCTTCCAGTACACTGGCATTGGTTCACCTATCTTCCCAAGTGATGTGTAAAAAATTTTCGGAGACACCATTGATGTAATCTTTAAAGGAGTTGGAGATGGCTTTTATAAGTGGTCCATGTTTCACAAGCATGCAGTAGATAACAATGGCTCTCAAAGTGAACCATTCACAGTGAGATCAGCTGTTAAAACAGGGTTGTGTTATTGCCCCAACTCTATTTATTATTTTCATTGCCATGATCCTACACTTTGTCGAAGGGAAACTCCCCACTGGAGTAAAAATCATATATCAAACAGATGGAAAACTCTTTCATCTGAGTAGGCTGAAAGCAAAGAGTAAGGTTACCGTAATTTCCATCATATGGCTTCAGTATGTTGATGACAACGTAGTGTGTGCACACTCAGAGGATGACCTCCAAACCATCCTAAATATCTTCACAGAAGCTTATGAAGAGCTGGCATATCACTCAACATCCAAAAAAACCAAAGTGCTGCATCAACAAGCACAAAACAACCCCTCTGCAGCACCACAAATCCAATTCAATGGTGTAACGTTGGAAAGTGTCAATCACTTCTCCTACAGGGGCAGTTATCTTTCCACAAGGGACGACATTGATGCCGAATTCCAGCATCGCCTGAGCTCGGCGAGTGCAACTTTCTCCTGATTGAAGCGCAGAGTGCTTGAGGACCAGGACATTCGCAGGGAAACCAAAATGCTTGTTTACAAAGCTATTGTACCATGAAAGCTATCAGAGTAGTAGGCGCTAGAGAGAAATAGCCTTTTCAGCAGTGGCCTCATACTTGTGGAACTCCTTCTCACATCTTATTAACTTTTAAACAGGCCTTGAAAACCTTATTGTTTCAATACCAATTGGGTATTTCAACTGGTTAAACTGTTGCTGGTTTTTGCTTTTTAATATCTGAATTGTGCAAGCCTATATACTGTTTTTGGACTGCCGTTCATCTAAGAAAAGCTGCCTTATACAGGGTCAGACCATTGGTGCAACCAGCTCTGTATGGTCTACACCAGGCATCCCCAAACTTTGGCCCTCCAGATGTTTTGGACTACAATTCCCATCTTCCCTGACCACTGGTCCTGTTAGCTAGGGATCATGGGAGTTGTAGGCCAAAACATCTGGAGGGCCGCAGTTTGGGGATGCCTGGTCTACACTGACCGACAGTGGCTCTCCAGGGTTTCAGGCAGGATCTCTCTTAAATCTACCCGGAGATGCTGGGGATCAAACCTGGGACCTTCTATGTGCAAAGCACATACTCTCCCACTGAACTACAGCCCTTGCTTTTAGTTTTGCAATTGTAATAGCATTGTTTCAGTTGTATTTTATGTTTTAAATTGTTTGTGTGAGCTGCCTTGGGTGGCATATAAACACTGAATGGTCCAGTCCTCTCATTCTGTTAGCACAAGGATTTATGCTTGCATAACAGAAGCCCCAGTAGATGAAGAGCAAAGCCATCGAGGTGGTAGCCATTGATAGTCTTATCCCCCTTGGATATGTCTAATCTTCCTCCAAAGCCATCCCAGTTGGTGGCCACCACTGCTTCTTGTGGGAATGAATTCTATAGTTTAACCATGTGTGAAGAAGTGCTTCCTTTTGTCTAGAAGAACATAGGTTCCCCATCCTATGAGGCATCTGGAAGGGGGGCCCCAATGAGGGATCCACCTGGTTTCAGATGTGGATTGAACTACCTGTCCTCAGGGGCATGTGGGAAATGACTCCTGGAGACACACCCTTCATGTTGGAGACATGCCTCTTGATTTCCTGCCTCAGCTGTTCATGACAGAGCACTGAGTGACAGCGATGTGACATCTGCACCGCAACCGCTAATCAAGCAGGAATCGGTGGGAATTGTCAATTGTCACCTTGACCTCGTTTCTACCATGCTGTCGGCAAAGCTGCTATCCACGAGCGCTCTCTGTGCCGGTGAACGGCTGCAATATCACTGCAAACGATGCTAAAATGGAGCGCCGGCTGCTCTGGAATATAGAGGGCAGAAGGAAATTTACGTGGGTGGGAAAGCACATGTTGCCAGCTGGAGGAGGAAGTGGTACACCACACTTACTTCATAAGTGTGAGGTTTTTATAAACGAACTCTCTTGAGGATTGCTTAAAATAGACAGAAAATGACACACGGTCTCCAACTGGGCTATGCTGTTGTTTTAAAAGATTGCATGCACTCTAAAAACATTAGCATACTTCCTTGTGCTCTTTCCCAAAGGCTATATTTTTAACCTGAGCCTCTTCCGAATGGTGGGCAGTTGAGTCACACAGTAGTCTTCAGCACGGTACGAAACAAACCGCTTTACCTTTTCCCAGAAGGGTAGCTGTGTTAAGTCTGTTGCAGCAAAATCTGTGTTACCCACCAACACTCTTTTGCGAGCAACGACTGATGATAAAGCAGTTGTAGCTGTCTGTATTTTTCCTGCATTCCATTTCCTTCTGACCTCGATGTTGACAATCTTTACCCCAGAGCCATGAGTATATCACACAGAGATATACACATGGCTGGGAACGGCGAACACAGAGGTCGGAGGGAAATGAAATGCAGAAAAGTACAGGCAGTGATCATGACATAATTAACATTATTAACTCCAGATAAAACTTCGTGCATCTGATGAAATGGAGGCTAATCCATGAAAGCTTATGTCAGCCTTCTCCAACCTGATGCCCTCTCACACTTGCTGAGAACACAGGAAGGCATCTTATAATGAGTCAGAGCATTTGTCCATCTACCTGGAGATGCAAAGATTCTGCTCTGCCGCAGAGCTATGACCCTTCCCCCAAACATAGGAAGTTGCTGTATACTCAGACTATCAGTCCATTGAGTTAAATGTTGTCTACGTTGACTGGCAGTGACACTCTGGAGTTCCAGGCAGGGGGCATTCTTAACCATACCTGAAGGTGTTGGAGATTGAACCTGGGGCTGTCTGCATGCAAAGCAGATGTTCTACCACCACCAACGGGTTGCAGACCACTAAGGGGCTAATGGAAGTTGCCGTCCAAAACATCTGGACTGCAGCCCAGGTTGGCAAAGGTTGATTTATGCCATAATAAATTTGTTAGTCTTTGAAATTATCTTTATTATCTTACCTGACAATGAAAAACATACTCGGGGGTTGTTTTCTTAAATTTCATGTTCCAGACCAAGGCCACGCCATCAGGTTCATGCGGAGCATCTTCATTGTTGTTATACGAAGCAACCATAAGCTCTGGGTACTGTGCAGAAAAAGGATATGCTATTAAATTTCCTCATGCCAAGGGGGAAACAAAGTTTTAGCTGCTGAGAAAAATCAGAGGAGTTCAAAACAAA